>NC_136261.1:231982083-232202083 GCF_964187855.1 Myxine glutinosa
TATATATATATATATATATATATATATATATATATATATATATACAGTGAAACCTTGACTTACAAGTGCACCAACTTACGATTTTTCCGAGATACGAGCCGTCGCTCGGTCGATTTTTTGCTTTGTGATGCGAGCTGAGATCTGAGTTACGAGCGAGCGAGCTTACACCACCCGCCACTAGGTGGCCCAGCGAGCGTTCAGTTCACGTGGTTATCTTGCCGTGCAAGCATCTCTGCCGTATCGCTGTTGCTTTGTTTTCGCATTTTGTTTATTTTGGAAAATTTCTTAGTTTTAACCATGGGTCCTAAGAAATTGAGTGCCAAGGGCAGTGCTGAGAAGAAGAAAAGGATGATGTGCTTGGATATAAAACACGTAATCGTCGAAAAACATGAACGAGGTGTGCGTGTTGTCGACTTGGCGAGGCAGTACGATCGTAGTACTTCTACGATATGTACGATTTTGAAGCAGAAGGAGTCGATAAAGGCTATAACGCCAGCCAAGGGCGTTAAGATTATTTCAAAGCTCCGGACCTCTGTCCATGAAGAGATGGAGAAGTTGTTGTTTGTGTGGTTGACAGTGTCAGTAAATACAGTGAGGAGTGTGAGTAAATACACTTAATAAAACCTGTTTATTTCTTTACATTCTCTTTTATTATGTACAGTATATACGAGGTCGTGCTTGTTTATACATTATTTGTTATTTATAAAGTACATTTTTCTTATTTAAAAACACGTAACAAAAAAAATTGGTGTGGTTTTTGGGGGGCTGGAACGGATTAATAGCATTTCAATTCATTTTAATGGGGAAATTTAATTTGAGAAACGAGCAAATTGAGTGACGAGCTCGGTCACAGAACGAATTAAACTCGTAAGTCAAGGTTTCACTGTATATATATATAATATTGTTACGGTTTTGTGAAGCCCGTTCCCTTACCTAGGGGAGATTAAGCCCCTTGTTCTCCTTGGGTCTTCGAACCGCAAGACTGAGTCGCCACTTCCGGGCAGACGTGGAAAAGGGTCTCGGGACAATTTTCGTACGTACCTAAGTACCCACGCCGCCGCGGAAGCGGGGATCAAGTCTCGCACGAACCACGCGTAATTGAGTACACCCGAGCGGATGGCATACCACGTGGTCCGTGCTGTTACCTTGCTATTGGAACCCGATCAGAGCGATATAATTCGTACCATGCTAAGTCAATGATGGAGAGACGAAAGTGGTCGAATCAATGGAAGAACAGATTTAATTATTATTTACACAATGTACAATGGTAGAAAAGAGAGACACAGGGCAGTCTTAAACAGTCTTACTTATTTCCCGAGACAATGGGCCCACTTACACACACAGGCAGATGGATGGAGAATGTTCGCGCGTCAAACGCACCTGCTTCAGTCGCTCCAGGAACAGCTCACCCGGTCGTGGCCCTCTGGTGGTCACCGCACGTATCCCGGCGAAGGCAGGCAGGTGGGAAAATCCTCGCGGCGCGTATCTCGGCAAAGGCAGGCAGAAGGTAATATGCGCGCGTCTGTGGCCTGGCGCGGCTGTCTTTCACAGCGCGAATAATACAACTGCGTGGGGAGCAGGGCAAAGTTCATATCCCAACGTTCGTACCAACTGCGAACTCTCGTATATATGGCCCCGACTGATAACTCGTCTGCCTTATAACTCAACGAGCACCTCTCCCCTCATAACTCGTAACTCATGCGCATCTCCTCTCGTCTCATAACTCATGGGCCGCCCTCTCGTAACTCATGCGCGTCTCCTCTTGTCTCATAACTCATGGGCCGCCCTCTCATAACTGAGGTGGGGGCTCCGGGCACAGGATTATATCGCCACGCCCTGGCCCGCATCGAATGTTCCAAACCCTGCCTCTTGCCGCAGTGGTAAGTCACTCCCTTCAAGCCCTGATTGGCGGCTCGTGCTTACCGGTCACTCCCACTCCTCCTGTCCCGCCTTCCTTCGACCTTGGTCGACTTGTTCAGGCCTGCCTCATGGTATTTCGCGCCAAATCCACAAACAATCAAGGCATCGTAAAGGGAACCTAATTTTCACTGGCCTACTCAACGCAAAACTAACACAGGAAAAGGACTACGCTTACATTTACTAAGAAATAACTGAACTATCGCGAGGCTACATGTTGTAGTGTAACTAAACTAAGAGGGGAAAATTAACCTTTATTACACAACCACAAAACCGCAACAATATATATATATATATATATATATATATATATATATATATATATAAAAATATATATATATATATATATATATTGTTGTGGATCTGCCCGCCGGCCTTTTCCCCTTTCCAAGGGGGGATTAGTCCCCTTGCCTTGACAGTCCTGGCGCGACCCGGGACCTATGACGTCCCTTCCGGACAGTGCGAAATAGGGTTTTAGGACCAAATTCGCTATTACCTAAATACTCGCGCTGCCCTGAAGCAAGGAAATAAGCCCCGCACGAATCACGTGCTGATGGAAGACGCCGAGCAGTTGCGTACACGTGACCCGCGCCGTTATAGATAGTGGAACCCGATTGGACCAGTTCTAGTTTGTACCACGCTTAGCCAATGGAGAAATCACAGGAACGACCGAATCAGGAAAGACAGGAACAAGGTTTATTTACACTATACACAATGATTCAAGAAGCAGGGACACAGGGCAGCTTATACAGTCTTACTTAATACCCAAGACTACGGGCCTGTTTCACTCACACTCTCACACGGGGATTGCAGAGGAGATGATGGTCAGCACGTCCGGGGATGAATAGCACGTCCAAGGATGGTCAGCTCCCTCCGGTCCCCAGCTCGTCACGTGCAGATGGATCCGCGGGAAGGCAGGAACTCGTAACGGGCCGCTTGAACGCAAAGGTTATTATGGCGTACGGTAGGGGGGTGGGCTCTGATGCGGCTGACGGTAACTCACTGGCGGCTATATCCGCGCTTACTCGCGTCGCTGGGAATGCGCTATATGCATTTACCGGCGCGTCTGGCTGCGCCCGCGTACTTGTACGGTTCAACGCCTCTTCTTCTCTCCTTCTGGCGCATACATAATATATCGAGTTACAGTTCAAAGCCTCAAAGCGCTATCTCAACGAAGTGCTCTTCATGAGTCCCTTCGATGCGCTCCAACAAGTGCTCGTAACGCCAACAAGTCCTTCACAACGCGCTTATCCTCTGCAAGTCCTTTCAATGCGCTCGCCCCCCTCAAGTCCTTTCCTCTGTGACAAGTTCCTTCAAGTCCTCCCCTCTGCGACAAGTTCCTTCAAGTCCTACCGCATCGAGCAAGCCCCCCCAAGTCCTTTTCGCGTGGGCTTATATAGACCCGCCCTGCGAACCTTCTCGAACTCACCAGACTCTCTTCGCCACGCCCTTCCGCTCGAGCTCTGATTGGCTGCTCGCCCTTACCGTCACCGCTCTCTCTCGACCCCGCTCCCCCCTTCACCTTCCAAGGCCTTGCCTCGTGTTAACCGACTAGGGGACAGCCAAATGGGGCGCGGGATGGATTGCGCCTGTTGGGGGAGGGTGGATGGTGGACGCAAAATGAACATGACCTAAACTCAGGTCTTTACACAACGCAGATATTAAATAGGGAAAATGGCCTATTCTTACATGTACTATGAAATAACTATACTACAAGGGGGCCTACGTGTTGCTCGTGGAACTAACTATGGGGGGCAACCCTTTAGCATTTATTGACCTCAAAGTGCAACTCTCAAAACCGCAGCACTGCCCCCTCCCTTGCCAGACTCGTCCCCGAGTCGAACCACCCATATGAGAACGACCGGTTTTGAGAAAGGTTCAGGACTAGTTTATAAATTACGTGTGACACTTAGATGTGGTTTTCCCTCTAATATTTAATCTACCACCCTGTATGTGACAGTTTTACAACACTAGATATGTCCCACCTACTGCGTTGTGTAACTAACTCTAACCGACTCACACCCACAGCTAACCGAATTGCGGAATTGATTCTCAAACTACACATAAAGCCGGTGGGGAGCATTTTATTTACAATTACAACCTAATTATTTACATCCCTATAACCCAGGACCTGTTCTATTTTTTGGGAGGAAGATTGGAGGGGAGAAAAACACAGCAACACAGCAATGCACCAATACACCAATACACAAAAAGTTCACATTTCAAATGTCATATTAATGACATAATGTCATAAATGCACAATCAAATGTCATAATAAATGTCACATTTGCTGCTTGGCTGCTGCTTGTCTGCATCTTCTTGCTTCCTGCTTCGTCTTCGGTGTGCCATAATAAAAACTTACAGGTCTTCTCTCCTGACACACCAGAACAAAAAAAAAAAAAAGTGTACAAACTGTGTCCGTTTTTTTATTGCCAGCAGGGCCAATCTTAGGTGGTCCGACTGCGTGACTTTGACGCCACTTAAAACCAGTGGTCCGCAGGTGCAAGGTAAGTTTGCAGCAAATGACTGCTCAGCAAAGATGCCAGGCCACAGAATGTGTGGTCCATAAGGTGTATTGGTGCAGCAAAAGGTAGCAGGGGTGCCACACAAGTGTAGCCAGGCGCTGCTGCACAGTTCAGTGTTCCCGCACACTCCCCTCCAAAATGGGTCCATGGGTGGGGAGGAAAGACAAAGCACAGTTAGCAAAGGAAAGGACGCAAGGGTACACATCAATCAAGGTAATGCAATGCGGAGGGCGCGGAGCAGAGCAGACTCATCCCGACTGTCCGTACCCCCCAACGTCGGCTACACTACAGTACCTTTTCCCCTCCCTGTATTTACACTCCCTTTACAAATTCGTCACTACGTTCTGTCTCCCATAACCCCCTCTATGCCAAATTCGTCATCCAATCCCCTCCAAGAAGGAAGAGATGGAATCACACACAATGTCACACTTTACGTCATGATGCGTCTTACACTTACTCAAACAGTTTACAAAACCTGGTGTGGAGTTTCATTACCTTGGTGAGTGGATGTGGATGGTGCGAAGAGACTTCTCAATTCCTAACTATCCTCGAATGACTTTAACTCTTTTACACTACCCGGGGTCTTGCCCTGCCAATTAAATTGGCCATCTTTACTCGAAGTGGTTCTAAAAACCAATTTCCATTGACCCACCCTGTGGTGCCCTCCAATTTTGGGTCTCACTCCCCAATTTTTCACACTGTGCCTTTGCACAATTTCCGGGCTGGGTCGTGTGGCTCCACCAGCAGGTCTACCTACCTGCGCACCTCCGCCACTGAAGTCGCCACTCGAGCTTACCTTACTCCTGCGACTACCTAACTTGGGGAAGGCCCTTCCTGGCTCTCTCACCCCTCTGATGCCCTCTCTGGCATTGGGCTACCCGGGTCCTTCTCCTGGATCCTCGGGCTCCACTGAACACTACTCATAACTCTGGCTCCCAGAGCCTACGTGCGGCCTCACCTGGCCGACAAACTACCAGTGGTGGAGTGCCCCAATAACCATATGCACCAACAAAGCCCACACACCCAGCCATTTCCACAGACTCATGCACCCATCCAAGCACTTCTTTGCTACTACCTGCACCACAGGTGTCAATATCCAACGATTTACCTAAGCCCTCTATCTGACTTTAAACTACCCACCCCCGGGTATTCGTGAAGGGGTCCGTCTTCCCCCATTCACTCCTTCGCACCATGCATTCCACACTACTCATCTCCCACACCATTTGTCGCACACCACTTTCCATACACACCTGATCCCCACTTGCACACCATGCAAGTCAACTCACTTCAACACACTCCATTCGCTCTCAATACACCACCTCTGGTTATCCCCAACCAATTGCTCATTTGCTCAACATGCAGATTCTCTCCCACACAGCCGTTCCCGATCAATTCCTCATTTGCTCAATACCAAGATTCTCACTCAACACCAAGGTTCTCACACAAGTCCTCACACACACAGCATCATCTAGCTACCTGCTTTTCCCGTTTAGACTCGTTCTTTCCCCGTCATCCCTTACACTAAGCACATCCCTCGTCATTATCATCCTTTTAATCTCTCTACGTCCCCTCTACCTGTACAAAAGTCACTACTTAAATCTTGTCCCTACTGTCATTTCTAAATTCCTAGCAATTAACCTAGCCCGCCCTCGGCTAGTTTTCACTGCCATCACCATAATCTACTGCTCATTTGCCCTAGTTGAGGAATGGTAGACTGCCACTCCCCTGCGCCGGGTACCATTCGCCAACACTATCGCTATCCGTCCACTCCACTGGAGCCTCTCGGTGCAGAAATGTGTTTGTTTTGCGGATGTGTTAGTTTGGCAGATGTCTTAGTTTGGCGGATGTGTTAGTTTGGCGGATGTCGTAGTTTGGCGCATGTGTTTGTTTGGCGGATGTCTTAGTTTGGCGCATGTCTTAGTTTGGCGCACGTGTTTGTTTGGTGGATGTGTTAATTTGGAGGATGTCTTAGTTTGGCACATGTGTTTGCTTGGCAGATGTGTTAGTTTGGTGCACGTGTTTGTTTCGCGGATGTGTTAGTTTGGCAAATGTGTTTGGCGGATGTGTTAGTTTGGCGCACGTGTTTGTTTCGCGGATGTGTTCGTTTGGCGGATGTCTTAGTTTGGCGGATGTGTTAGTTTGGCGGATGTCTTCGTTTGGCGCATGTGTTTGTTTGGCAGATGTGTTAGTTTGGCGGATGTCTTAGCTTGGCGCACGTGTTTGTTTCGCGGATGTGTTAGTTTGGCAAATGTGTTTGGCAGATGTGTTAGTTTGGCGCACGTGTTTGTTTCGCGGATGTGTTCGTTTGGCGGATGTCTTAGTTTGGCGGCTGTGTTAGTTTGGCGGATGTCTTCGTTTGGCGCATGTGTTTGTTTGGCAGATGTGTTAGTTTGGCGGATGTCTTAGCTTGGCGCACGTGTTTGTTTGGTGGATGTGTTAGTTTGGCGGATGTCTTAGTTTGGCGCATGTGTTTGTTTGGCGGATGTGTTAGTTTGGCGGATGTGTTGGTTTGGTGGATGTCTTTGTTTGGCGGATGTGTTCGTTTGGCGGATGTCTTAGTTTGGCACACGTGTTTGTTTGGCGGATGTGTTAGTTTGGCGGATGGCTTAGTTTGGCGCATGTGTTTGTTAGGTGGATGTGTTAATTTGGCGGATGTCTTAGTTTGGCGCATGTGTTTGTTTGGCGGATGTGTTAGTTTGGCGGATGTCTTAGTTTGGCGCATGTGTTTGTTCGGCAGATGTGTTAGTTTAGCGGATGTCTTAGTTTGGCGCATGTCTTAGTTTGGCGCATGTGTTTGTTTGGCGGATGTGTTAGTTTGGTGGATGTCTTAGTTTGGCGCATGTGTTTGTTTGGCGGATGTGTTAGTTTGGCGGATGTCTTAGTTTGGAGCATGTGTTTTAGTTTGGCGGATGTGTTGGTTTGGTGGATGTCTTTGTTTGGCGGATGTGTTAGTTTGGCGGATGTCTTAGTTTGGCGCACGTGTTTGTTTGGCGGATGTGTTAGTTTGGCGGCTGTCTTAGTTTGGTGCATGTGTTTGTTTGGCGTATGTGTTAGTTTGGCGGATGTCTTAGTTTGGCGCATGTGTTTGTTAGGCGGATGTGTTAATTTGGTGGATGTCTTAGTTTGGCGCATGTGTTTGTTTGGCGGATGTGTTAGTTTGGCGGATTTCTTAGTTTGGCGCATGTGTTTGTTCGGCAGATGTGTTCGTTTAGCGGATGTCTTAGTTTGGCGCATGTGTTTGTTTGGCGGATGTGTTAGTTTGGCGGATGTCTTAGTTTGGCGCATGTGTTTGTTTGGCGGATGTGTTAGTTTGGTGGATGTCTTGGTTTGGCGCATGTGTTTGTTTGGCGGATGTGTAAGTTTGGCGGATGTCTTAGTTTGGCGCATGTCTTAGTTTGGCGGATGTCTTAGTTTGGCGCATGTCTTAGTTTGGCGCATGTCTTAGTTTGGCGCATGTCTTAGTTTGGCGGATGTCTTAGTTTGGCGCATGTTTGTTTGGCAGATGTGTTTGTTTGGCGGATGTGATAGTTTGGCGGATGTCTTAGTTTGGCGCATGTGTTTGTTTGGCGGATGTGTTAGTTTGGCGGATGTCTTAGTTTGGCGCATGTGTTTGTTTGGCAGATGTGTTAGTTTGGCGGATGTCTTAGTTTGGCACATGTGTTTGTTTGGTGTATGTGTTACATGGTCCTCCCGGTAACTACCTGGTCTCGGTGACCCCCGGACCGTGGGAGGCACCCCGCCAGAAAGATATATGAATTATACGCTTTCGTAACGCAATCAATATGAATTCCAGTCAATAAGAAACCCCACACCAAGGATCCGGAGTAATCAATAATATATTCCCCCAAGGAATCAACAACCATCAACAATCAACAATCAATCACTACGATGTAAACTCATCTACAATAGCTCTAAGATGGCCATCTTATACATTCCTCACGTGAGCCCCACTCCCGACTCCCTCCATGGTCAATGTCTCTCACAATGTCTCCGTACTCCTGTAGTTCGATCTCCGCACGTGGGCGGTTGAACGGACCCTTCCTGACGTGCTTCCACCGGGGACAGCTGCTGCAGCGCACACCTCCTTGCCAAGCAACGGGGCAAAACCAAGCGTGGCTTGCAACGCGCGCGAGGCCCAACGTGCGACCCGTACGCGTCCTTGTAGACGGGGAGGCGAACTGTGCCGGACGCTGGGTTCAGTGCACGAAGCCACGGCGACTTGACGTGTAAAGGGGTAATTACCCCGCCCAGGTAACTCCTCTCGCCAGACGGGCTGTCAAACGCAGCGTTCCCCACGCTGCTCAATATCGATACCGCTCTTCTCGGTGCTGGGCGAGGAAGAGGAAGAAGATCGCCGCTTCTCCCGAACCTCGTGTCTTTTCTTCTTCCATTTCCGGTCTCCTTTTCCCCAGAAGGGCTCCTGCCCCTTTAATCACAACCACCTTTAATCGACTACACATTAATAAGCAAAGACCTGAATAGTAATTCACATAAATTCACATAAATCCGTAACACTCCCCCCCTTCAAGAAAGAAAGTTTGAACCCAGCGAAAACTTTCTATGCCGGCCAACTTGGATAAACAAATCAGATAACTCACACCCCCAAATCATCAGTTCCCCCCGGGCACAATTATCACTTAAAAATAAAGCAACAAAATTTCACCAACACCCCCAGATTAATTCACTCTGGACCAAACGTCAACCACTTCTAGTTTCTCTGGAATGACGGTTAAGAGGTGGTGACCAAAGCCCCAAAGTTAAACCTCTCGATAGCACTTTTTTGGGAGGCCCAGCTGAGTATTCCCTACATGGACGCCTTAAGGAATGTGGAGTTCACGGTTAGTCCGTGCAGGAAAGTTCACTACCTGGACGCCTTTACGAACGTGGAGTTCACGGTTAGTCCGTGCAGGAAAGTTCACTACCTGGACGCCTTTAAGAACGTGGCGTTCACGGTTAGTCCGTGTAGGAGCCCCGGCTCGGCGGCTCCCCCGTATATAGTGCTTCAACTTCGCCAGACTCCTAACAGTTACGGTGGGACCCCTTGTCCCAGCCGTTACCTGACTGGCAGTCTCCTTCTCGGCCAGTGCTCTGACATTCATTCTTTCGGGAGGTGCCGTAACTCTGGGAGCCTCCATAGTAATATCGGCTGCTGCCAACCCTAAAACTACTGCCAAGTTGTCCTCTTCTGTAGACCTCTCGACGCCTACGAAATGCCTTCCCTACTGTTATGGTCCGACCCTCCAAATCCTTACCATTCCAATTCTTCTGTGCCTCTCTGGCGTCTCTTGTGCTTGCAAACGTGACAAAGCCGAACCCTCTTGACTGTTGCGTTTCCCTGTCTTTTACCACCCGTACTTCCACCAGCCGCCCATATCTGTTGAAGACAGAGGTCAGAACTTCTTCCTCTGTGTTGAAGTTCAGTCCCCCTACAAATAACTTGGAACTTTTGTCGCCATCCCAAGCGGGGGTGGTGTTATTTCCCCTGCGGGGCTCTTTACCCACCCTCGGGTTACCATAAATTTGCCCCCCGGCCAAATCATTCCCGATAATCACAGATACTCCCTCTACAGGAAGCGTGGCTTGTAAACCGACGGTGACCGGTCCTGACACCAAATCGGATTCCAAATGGATGACATGAAGTGGGGCACTAACACAGCCACCGATCCCTTGTAACCGAACACTATCACCAGTTGCGGTACTCTTTGACAATGGCAAAATGCCTTCAAGCATTAAGAATAGATGGGCTCCTGTGTCCCTCAAAACCCTAACCGGTCTTGGGTTAGTCAAGTCTCCCTTGAGTGAGACCAACCCCTCATAAATAAATGGTTGGTAACTCTTCTGTGGGCGATTTCTTACGCTTGCCATCGCATTCGGAGTGGTAATAGTCGGACTCCACTCTGGGTTTTCCCTTTTCATGAGGTAACAACTGGACATCAAGTGTCCAGTTTTTTGCAAAAGGCGCAAGTCGGCCCGGACGAAAAACTCGTGGTCTGCCTCGGGCCCCCCGAAAAATAAGTTTGTCTTGGGCCTGTAGCCCCCTGATTTCGAACCGTTCGGGTATCAGCGTTGTCCCCATAATCATCTCGAGGCCGCCGCCATGTATTGTCGTTCTCCGCACCTGCCGTTCCACACCTCCCCTGCGGAGATCTAGGCGAGGAGTTAGGTTCGTGGACCCCTATCCGGTGTGTTAGGGCATAATCATCTGCCATGATGGCTGCGTCCCACAACTTCGGTACTTTCTTTTCCTGCAGGTACACTTTGATGTCCTCGTGGACACACTGTTGAAATTCCTCCACCAGCATCAGGTCACGCAATGCTTCGAAGTCATTCCCGACTCCTTTTGACTCACACCACCGATCAAACATGTTTTCTTTCACTCTAGCAAACTCCACATGGGTCTCACTCTCCCTCTTCCTGGCATTCCTGAATTTTTGCCGGTAAGCTTCTGGAACCAACTCATAGGCTTTGAGGATATGCTTCTTCAATACCTCATAATCTGCACATTGGTCCATTGGTAACGCCGAATAAATCTCTTGAGCTTTACCCACCAGCACACTTTGCACTAGTATGGTCCAGGCCTCCTCCGGCCAGTTTAACTGTCGAGCCACTTTCTCAAAGTGTGGAAAAAATTTAGTGACTTCCTTTTCACTGAAGGGTGGAACCAGCCTCACATGTCTGCCCACCTCCCAGGTTTTCTGGCTAGGTGTCGACCCCGTCAGCAAGGGTGGTACCTCTCCCCGTTCTCTCATTAAATCCAGCTCCTTGAATTTAATCACTTGCTGAAGCTCCAGATCACGTTCCTTCAACTCCCTTTCGGCTTTTCTCTCCTCTGCTTCGAGTTCCCTGGCAGCTCTCCTCTCCTCTGCTTTTCTCCCTTCTAACCTTTCCTGGAGTTCTCGTTCCACTCTCCTTTCCTCTGCTTGTTTCTCTTCTCTCCTCTCTTCTGCTTTCCTTTCTTCTTCTGCTCTTTCCTTTTCTGATTTCCTTTCTTCTTCTGCTAACCTTTCCTGGAGTTCTCGTTCCACTCTCCTTTCCTCTGCTTGTTTCTCTTCTCTCCTCTCTTCTGCTTTCCTTTCCTCTTCTTTTAACCTTTCCTGGAGTTCTCATTCCACTCTCCTTTCCTCTGCTTGTTTCTCTTCTCTCCTCTCTTCTGCTTTCCTTTCTTCTTCTGCTCTTTCCTTTTCTGCTTTCCTTTCTTCTTCTTTGATCCGTTCCTGGCTCCGTAATTGCCACGCCAGTTTCCGGAGCTCAATGTCTTCTGGTTCTTCGGGTAGCCACTCCCAGGCTAACTCGTCCCATGTTCCTAATCCCACCATAGACTGTATCACCGTGGTCTGCAACTCTGCCTTCCTCAAATTAGTTCGGACCTCCAAGTTAAAATGTTTGGCCAATTTCAAGAGGTCCGCTTTTAGTAACGCTCGGAACTGTGCCTCACTAGGGGTTACCGCAAAGTTCTGTGGCACAAACGCCATGGTGACTACTGGTAACACCTGTTAACCTTCACCCCAGAAATTTCCAACAAAGAAAAGCAACAGTATTACTATTATTGCTATTGTTATTTTTTTTATTATTATTATTTTTTTTGTTGTTGTTGTTTTGTCGACAGAGCAAAACAATTTTGGGAACGTTGGAAAAGTTCCCACTCTTGGGAATTCTTTCCCGACCTAAAATTTAGAAATTTTTATAGATCCCGGAAGAGCCCCCAATTCTGTTACGTGGTCCTCCCGGTAACTACCTGGTCTCGGTGACCCCCGGACCGTGGGAGGCACCCCGCCAGAAAGATATATGATTTATACGCTTTCGTAACGCAATCAATATGAATTCCAGTCAATAAGAAACCCCACACCAAGGATCCGGAGTAATCAATAATATATTCCCCCAAGGAATCAACAACCATCAACAATCAACAATCAATCACTACGATGTAAACTCATCTACAATAGCTCTAAGATGGCCATCTTATACATTCCTCACGTGAGCCCCACTCCCGACTCCCTCCGTGGTCAATGTCTCTCACAATGTCTCAGTACTCCTGTAGTTCGATCTCCGCACGTGGGCAGTTGAACGGACCCTTCCTGACGTGCTTCCACCATGCACGTCCCGTACCGGGGACAGCTGCTGCAGCGCACACCTCCTTGCCAAGCAACGGGGCAAAACCAAGCGTGGCTTCTAACGCGCGCAAGGCCCAAGGTGCGACCCGTACGCGTCCTTGTAGACGGGGAGGCGAACTGTGCCGGACGCTGGGTTCCGTGCACGAACCCACGGCGACTTGACGTGTAAAGGGGTAATTACCCCGCCCAGGTAACTCCTCTCGCCAGACGGGCTGTCAAACGCAGCGTTCCCCACACTGCTCAATATCGATACCGCTCTTCTCGGCGCTGGGCGAGGAAGAGGAAGAAGATCGCCGCTTCTCCCGAACCTCGTGTCTTTTCTTCTTCCGTTTCCGGTCTCCTTTTCCCCAGAAGGGCTCCTGCCCCTTTAATCACAACCACCTTTAATCGACTACACATTAATAAGCAAAGACCTGAATAGTAATTCACATAAATTCACATAAATCCGGAACATATGTGTTAGTTTGGCGGCTGTCTTAGTTTGGCGCATGTGTTTGTTTCGCGGATGTCTTAGTTTGGTGGATGTCTTAGTTTGGCGCATGTTTGTTTGGCGGATGTGTTAGTTTGGCGGATGTCTTAGTTTGGTGCATGTGTTTGTTTGGCGGATGTCTTAGCTTGGTGGATGTCTTAGTTTGGCGCATGTGTTTGTTTGGCGGATGTGTTCGTTTGGCGGATGTCTTAGTTTGGTGCATGTGTTTGTTTGGCGGATGTGTTAGTTTGGCAGATGTCTTAGTTTTGCGCATGTGTTTGTTTGGTGGATGTGTTAGTTTGGCGGATGTCTTAGTTTGGCGCATGTGTTTGTTTGGCGGATGTGTTAGTTTGGCGGATGTGTTAGTTTGGCGGATGTCTTAGTTTGGCGGATGTGTTCATTTGGTAGATGTCTTAGTTTGGCGCATGTGTTTGTTTGGCGGATGTATTAGTTTGGCGGATGGCTTAGTTTGGCGCATGTGTTTGCTTGGCGCATGTGTTTGTTCAGCGGATGTGTTAGTTTGGCGGATGTCTTTATTTGGCGCATGTGTTTGTTTGGCGGATGTGTTTGTTTGGCGGCTGTGTTAGTTTGGCGGATGTCTTAGTTTGGCGCATGTGTTTGTTTGGCGGATGTCTTCGTTTGGCACATGCGTTTGTTTGGCGGATGTGTTTGTTTGGCGGATGTGTTCGTTTGGCGGTTGTCTTTGTTTGGCGCATGTGTTTGTTTGGCGGATGTGTTAGTTTGGCGCATGTGTTTGTTTGGCGGATGTGTGAGTTTGGCGGATGTGTGAGTTTGGCGGATGTCTTAGTTTGGCGGATGTCTTAGCTTGGCGCACGTGTTTGTTTGGCGGATGTGTTAGTTTGGCGGATGTCTTAGTTTGGCGCACGTGTTTGTTTGGCAGATGTGTTAGTTTGGCGGATGTCTTAGCTTGGCACACGTGTTTGTTTGACGGATGTGTTAGTTTGGCGGATGTCTTAGCTTGTTTTGCTTGTCTTAGTTTGTCTTGTCTTAGTTTTAGTTTGTCTTAGTTTAGCTTAGTTTGTCTTAGTTTGTCTTAGCTTGTCTTAGTTTGGCGCATGTGTTTGTTTGGCAGATGTGTTAGTTTGGCGGATGTGTTAGTTTGGCGGATATGTTGGTTTGGTGGATGTCTTTGTTTGGCGGATGTCTTAGTTTGGCGGATGTCTTAGTTTGGCACACGTGTTTGTTTGGCGGATGTGTTAGTTTGGTGGATGTCTTAATTTGGCGCATGTGTTTGTTTGGCGGATGTGTTAGTTTGGTGGATGTCTTAGTTTGGAGCACGTGTTTGTTTCGGATGTGTTAGTTTGGCGGATGTCTTAATTTGGCGCATGTGTTTGTTTGGCGGATGTCTTAGTTTGGTGGATGTCTTAGTTTGGCGCATGTGTTTGTTTGGCGGATTTGTTAGTTTGGTGGATGTCTTAGTTTGGCGCATGTGCTTGTTTGGCGGATGTGTTAGTTTGGCGTATGTCTTAGGTTGGCGCATGTGTTTGTTTGGCGGATGTGTTAGTTTGGCGGATAGCTTAGTTTGGCGCATTTGTTTATTTGGCGGATGTGTTTGTTTGGCGGATGTGTTTGTTTGGCGGATGTGTTCGTTTGGCGGATGTCTTAGTTTGGCACATGTGTTTGTTTGGCGGATGTGTTCGTTTGGCGGATGTGTTCGTTTGGCGGATGTCTTAGTTTGGCTCATGTGTTTGTTTGGCGGATGTGTTCGTTTGGCGGATGTCTTAATTTGCCGCATGTGTTTGATTGGCGGATGTGTTAGTTTTGCGGATGTCTTAGTTAAGCGCATGTGTTTGTTTGGCGGATGTGTTAGTTTGGCGGATGTCTTAATTTGGTGCATGTGTTTGTTTGGCGGATGTGTTGGTTTGGCGGATGTCTTAGTTTAGCGCATGTGTTTGTTTGGCGGATGTGTTAGTTTGGCAGATGTCTTAGTTTGGCGCACGTGTTTGTTTGGCGGATGTGTTAGTTTGGCGGATGTCTAAGTTTGGCACATGTTTATTTGGCGGATGTTTGTTTGGCGGATGTGTTAGTTTAGTGGATGTGTTAGTTTGGTGGATGTCTTAATTTGACGCATGTGTTTGTTTGGCTGATGTGTTAGTTTGGCGGCTGTCTTAGTTTGGTGCATGTGTTTGTTTCGCGGATGTCTTAGTTTGGTGGATGTCTTAGTTTGGCGCATGTTTGTTTGGCGGATGTGTTAGTTTGGCGGATGTCTTAGTTTGGTGCATGTGTTTGTTTGGCGGATGTCTTAGCTTGGTGGATGTCTTAGTTTGGCGCATGTGTTTGTTTGGCGGATGTGTTCGTTTGGCGGATGTCTTAGTTTGGTGCATGTGTTTGTTTGGCGGATGTGTTAGTTTGGCAGATGTCTTAGTTTTGCGCATGTGTTTGTTTGGTGGATGTGTTAGTTTGGCGGATGTCTTAGTTTGGCGCATGTGTTTGTTTGGCGGATGTGTTAGTTTGGCGGATGTGTTAGTTTGGTGGATGTCTTAGTTTGGCGGATGTGTTCATTTGGGAGATGTCTTAGTTTGGCGCATGTGTTTGTTTGGCGGATGTGTTAGTTTGGCGGATGGCTTAGTTTGGCGCATGTGTTTGCTTGGCGCATGTGTTTGTTCAGCGGATGTGTTAGTTTGGCGGATGTCTTTATTTGGCGCATGTGTTTGTTTGGCGGATGTGTTTGTTTGGCGGCTGTGTTAGTTTGGCGGATGTCTTAGTTTGGCGCATGTGTTTGTTTGGCGGATGTCTTCGTTTGGCACATGCGTTTGTTTGGCGGATGTGTTTGTTTGGCGGATGTGTTCGTTTGGCGGTTGTCTTTGTTTGGCGCATGTGTTTGTTTGGCGGATGTGTTAGTTTGGCGCATGTGTTTGTTTGGCGGATGTGTGAGTTTGGCGGATGTGTGAGTTTGGCGGATGTCTTAGTTTGGCGGATGTCTTAGCTTGGCGCACGTGTTTGTTTGGCGGATGTGTTAGTTTGGCGGATGTCTTAGTTTGGCGCACGTGTTTGTTTGGCAGATGTGTTAGTTTGGCGGATGTCTTAGCTTGGCACACGTGTTTGTTTGGCGTATGTGTTAGTTTGGCGGATGTCTTAGCTTGTTTTGCTTGTCTTAGTTTATCTTGTCTTAGTTTTAGTTTGTCTTAGTTCAGCTTAGTTTGTCTTAGTTTGTCTTAGCTTGTCTTAGTTTGGCGCATGTGTTTGTTTGGCAGATGTGTTAGTTTGGCGGATGTGTTAGTTTGGCGGATGTGTTAGTTTGGCGGATGTGTTGGTTTGGTGGATGTCTTTGTTTGGCGGATGTCTTAGTTTGGCAGATGTCTTAGTTTGGCACACGTGTTTGTTTGGCGGATGTGTTAGTTTGGTGGATGTCTTAATTTGGCGCATGTGTTTGTTTGGCGGATGTGTTAGTTTGGTGGATGTCTTAGTTTGGAGCACGTGTTTGTTTCGGATGTGTTAGTTTGGCGGATGTCTTAATTTGGCGCATGTGTTTGTTTGGCGGATGTCTTAGGTTGGCGCATGTGTTTGTTTGGCGGATGTGTTAGTTTGGCGGATAGCTTAGTTTGGCGCATTTGTTTATTTGGCGGATGTGTTTGTTTGGCGGATGTGTTTGTTTGGCGGATGTGTTAGTTTGGCGGATGTCTTAGTTTGGCACATGTGTTTGTTTGGCGGATGTGTTCGTTTGGCGGATGTGTTCGTTTGGCGGATGTCTTAGTTTGGCTCATGTGTTTGTTTGGCGGATGTGTTCGTTTGGCGGATGTCTTAGTTTGCCGCATGTGTTTGATTGGCGGATGTGTTAGTTTTGCGGATGTCTTAGTTAAGCGCATGTGTTTGTTTGGCGGATGTGTTAGTTTGGCGGATGTCTTAATTTGGTGCATGTGTTTGTTTGGCGGATGTGTTAGTTTGGCGGATGTCTTAGTTTAGCGCATGTGTTTGTTTGGCGGATGTGTTAGTTTGGCAGATGTCTTAGTTTGGCGCACGTGTTTGTTTGGCGGATGTGTTAGTTTGGCGGATGTCTAAGTTTGGCACATGTTTATTTGGCGGATGTTTGTTTGGCGGATGTTTGTTTGGCGGATGTGTTAGTTTGGTGGATGTGTTAGTTTGGTGGATGTCTTAACTTGACGCATGTGTTTGTTTGGCTGATGTGTTAGTTTGGTGGATGTCTTAGTTTGGCACATGTGTTTGTTTGGCGGATGTGTTAGTTTGGCGGATGTGTTAGTTTGGCGGATGTCTTAGTTTGGTGGATGTCTTAGTTTGGCGCATGTGTTTGTTTGGCGGATGTGTTAGTTTGGTGGATGTCTTAGTTAAGCGCATGTGTTTGTTTGGCGGATGTGTTAGTTTGGCGGATGTCTTAGTTTGGTGCATGTGTTTGTTTGGCGGATGTGTTAGTTTGGCAGATGTCTTAGTTTGGCGCACGTGTTTGTTTGTCGGATGTGTTAGTTTGGCGGATGTCTAAGTTTGGCACATGTTTATTTGGCGCATGTTTGTTTGGCGGATGTTTATTTGGCGGATGTGTTAGTTTGGCAGATGTGTTAGTTTGGTGGATGTCTTAGTTTGGAGCACGTGTTTGTTTTGGATGTGTTAGTTTGGCGGATGTCTTAATTTGGCGCATGTGTTTGTTTGGCGCATGTGTTTGTTTGGCGGATGTCTTAGTTTGGTGGATGTCTTAGTTTGGCGCATGTGTTTGTTTGGCGGATGTGTTAGTTTGGTGGATGTCTTAGTTTGGCGCATGTGCTAGTTTGGCGGATGTGTTAGTTTGGCGTATGTCTTAGGTTGGCGCATGTGTTCAGATGTTTTAGTTTGGCGGATAGATTAGTTTGGCGCATTTGTTTATTTGGCGGATGTGTTTGTTTGGCAGATGTGTTTGTTTGGCGGATGTCTTAGTTTGGCGCATGTCTTAGTTTGGCGCATGTGTTTGTTTGGCGGATGTGTTAGTTTGGTGGATGTCTTAGTTTGGCGCATGTGTTTGTTTGGCAGATGTGTTAGTTTGGCGGATGTCTTAGTTTGGAGCATGTGTTTGTTTGGCGGATGTTTTAGTTTGGCGGATGTGTTGGTTTGGTGGATGTCTTTGTTTGGCGGATGTGTTAGTTTCGCGGATGTCTTAGTTTGACGCACGTGTTTGTTTGGCGGATGTGTTAGTTTGGCGGATGTCTTAGTTTGGCGCATGTGTTTGTTAGGCGGATGTGTTAATTTGGTGGATGTCTTAGTTTGGCGCATGTGTTTGTTTGGCGGATGTGTTCGTTTGGCAGATGTCTTAATTTGGCGGCAGTGTTAGTTTGGCGGATGTCTTAGTTTGGCGCATGTGTTTGTTTGGCGGATGTGTTCGTTTGGCGGATGTCTTAATTTGGCGGATGTGTTAGTTTGGCGGATGTCTTCGTTTGGCGCATGTGTTTGTTTGGCGGATGTGTTAGTTTGGGAGGATGTCTTAGTTTGGCGCATGTGTTTGTTTGGTGGATGTGTTCGTTTGGCGGATGTCTTAGTTTGGCGGATGTGTTAGTTTGGTGGATGTCTTAATTTGGTGCATGTGTTTGTTTGGCAGATGTGTTAGTTTGGCGGATGTTTTAGTTTAGCGCATGTGTTTGTTTGGCGGATGTGTTAGTTTGGCAGATGTCTTAGTTTGGCGCACGTGTTTGTTTGGCGGATGTGTTAGTTTGGCGGATGTCTAAGTTTGGCACATGTTTATTTGGCGGATGTTTGTTTGGCGGATGTGTTAGTTTGGCGGATGTGTTAGTTTGGTGGATGTCTTAATTTGACGCATGTGTTTGTTTGGCTGATGCGTTAGTTTGGTGGATGTCTTAGTTTGGCAAATGTGTTTGTTTGGCGGATGTGTTAGTTTGGCGGATGTGTTAGTTTGGCAGATGTCTTAGTTTGCCGCATGTGTTTGTTTGGCGGATGTCTTAGTTTGGCGCATGTTTGTTTGGCGGATGTCTTAGTTTGGCGCATGTGTTTATTTTGTGGATGTGTTAGTTTGGCGGATGTGTTAGTTTCGCGGATGTTTTAGTTTGGCGCATGTGTTTGTTTGGCGGATGTCTTAGTTTGGCCCATGTGTTTGTTTGGCGGATGTGTTAATTGGTGGATGCCTTAATTTGGCGCATGTGTTTGTTTGGAGGATGTGTTAATTTGGCGGATGTGTTAGTTTGGCGCATGTTTGTTTGGCGCATGTGTTTGTTTGGAGGATGTCTTAGTTTGGCGGATGTCTTAGTTTGGCGCATGTGTTTGTTTGGCGGATGTGTTAGTTTGGCGGATGTCTTAGTTTGGCGCATGTGTTTGTTTGGCGAATGTGTTAGTTTGGCGGATGTCTTAGTTTGGCGCACGTGTTTGTTTGGCAGATGTGTTAGTTTGGCGGATGTCTTAGTTTGGCGCATGTGTTTGTTTGGTGGATGTGTTAGTTTGGCTGATGTCTTAGATTGGCGCATGTGTTTGTTTTGCGGATGTGTTCGTTTGGCGGATGTCTTAGTTTGGCGGATGTGTTAGTTTGGCGGATGTCTTAGTTTGGCGCATGTGTTTGTTTGGCAGATGTGTTAGTTTGGCGGATGTCTTAGCTTGGCGCACGTGTTTGTTTAGCGGATGTGTTAGTTTGGCGGATGTCTTAGTTTGGTGCACGTGTTTGTTTGGTGGATGTGTTAGTTTGGCGGATGTCTTAGTTTGGTGCATGTGTTGGTTTGGTGGATGTCTTTGTTTGGCGGATGTCTTAGTTTGGCGGATGTCTTAGTTTGGCACACGTGTTTGTTTGGTGGATGTGTTAGCTTGGTGGATGTCTTAATTTGGCGCATGTGTTTGTTTGGCGGATGTGTTAGTTTGGTGGATGTCTTAGTTTGGAGCACGTGTTTGTTTCGGATGTGTTAGTTTGGCGGATGTCTTAATTTGGCGCATGTGTTTGTTTGGCGCATGTGTTTGTTTGGCGGATGTCTTAGTTTGGTGGATGTCTTAGTTTGGCGTATGTGTTTGTTTGGCGGATGTGTTAGTTTGGTGGATGTCTTAGTTTGGCGCATGTGTTTGTTTGGCGGATGTGTTAGTTTGGCGTATGTCTTAGGTTGGCGCATGTGTTTGTTTGGTGGATGTGTTAGTTTGGCGGATAGCTTAGTTTGGCGCATTTGTTTATTTGGCGGATGTGTTAGTTTGGCGGATGTGTTAGTTTGGCGGATGTCTTAGTTTGGCTCATGTGTTTGTTTGGCGGATGTGTTCGTTTGGCAGATGTCTTAGTTTGCCGCATGTGTTTGATTGGCGGATGTGTTTGTTTGGCGGATGTGTTAGTTTGGCGGATGTCTTAGTTTGGCGCATGTGTTTGTTTGGCGGATGTGTTAGTTTGGCGGAGGTGTTAGTTTGGCGGATGTCTTAGTTTGGCTCATGTGTTTGTTTGGCGGATGTGTTCGTTTGGCGGATGTCTTAGTTTGCCGCATGTGTTTGATTGGCGGATGTGTTAGTTTTGCGGATGTCTTAGTTTAGCGCATGTGTTTGTTTGGCGGATGTGTTAGTTTGGCGGATGTCTTAGTTTGGTGCATGTGTTTGTTTGGCGGATGTGTTAGTTTGGCAGATGTCTTAGTTTGGCGCACGTGTTTGTTTGTCGGATGTGTTAGTTTGGCGGATGTCTAAGTTTGGCACATGTTTATTTGGCGCATGTTTGTTTGGCGGATGTTTATTTGGCGGATGTGTTAGTTTGGCAGATGTGTTAGTTTGGTGGATGTCTTAATTTGGCGCATGTGTTTGTTTGGCTGATGTGTTAGTTTGGTGGATGTCTTAGTTTGGCACATGTGTTTGTTTGGCGGATGTGTTAGTTTGGCGCATGTGTTTGTTTGGCGGATGTCTTAGTTTGGCGCATGTGTTTATTTTGCGGATGTGTTAGTTTGGCGGATGTGTTAGTTTCGCGGATGTTTTAGTTTGGCGCATGTGTTTGTTTGGCGGATGTCTTAGTTTGGCGCATGTGTTTGTTTGACGGATGTGTTAATTGGTGGATGTCTTAATTTGGCGCATGTGTTTGTTTGGAGGATGTGCTAATTTGGCGGATGTGTTAGTTTGGCGCATGTTTGTTTGGCGCATGTGTTTGTTTGGCGGATGTCTTAGTTTTGCGTATGTGTTTATTTTGCGGATGTGTTAGTTTGGCGGATGTGTTAGTTTCGCGGATGTTTTAGTTTGGCGCATGTGTTTGTTTGGCGGATGTCTTAGTTTGGCGCATGTGTTTGTTTGGCGGATGTGTTAATTGGTGGATGTCTTAATTTGGCGCATGTGTTTGTTTGGAGGATGTGTTAATTTGGCGGATGTGTTAGTTTGGCGCATGTTTGTTTGGCGCACGTGTTTGTTTGGCGGATGTCTTAGTTTGGTGGATGTCTTAATTTGGCGCATGTGTTTGTTTGGCGGATGTGTTAGTTTGGCGTATGTCTTAGTTTACCGCATGTGTTTGTTTGGCGGATGTGTTAGTTTGGCGGATGTCTTAGTTTAGCGCATGTGTTTGTTTGTTCGGATTTGTTAGTTTGGCGGATGTGGTAGTTTGGCGGATGTCTTAGTTTGGTGCATGTGTTTGTTTGGCGGATGTCTTAGTTTGGTGGATGTTTTTGTTTGGTGGATGTGTAAGTTTGGCGGATGTCTTAGTTTAGCGCATGTGTTTGTTTGGCGGATGTGGTAGTTTGGCGGATGTCTTAGTTTGGCGCATGTGTTTGTTTGGCGGATGTGTTAGTTTGGTGCATGTGTTTGTTTGGCGGATGTGTTAGTTTGGCGTATGTCTTAGTTTGGCGCATGTGTTTGTTTGGCGGATATTTTAGTTTGGCGGATGTGTTCGTTTGGCGGATGTCTTAGTTTGGTGCATGTGTTTGTTTGGCGGATGTGTTCGTTTGGCGGATGTCTTAATTTGGCGGTAGTGTTAGTTTGGCGGATGTCTTAATTTGGCGCATGTGTTTGTTTGGCGGATGTGTTCGTTTGGCGCGTCTTAATTTGGCGGATGTGTTAGTTTGGCGGATGTCTTAGTTTGGCGGATGTCTTAGTTTGGCGGATGTGTTAGTTTGGTGGATGTCTTAATTTGGCACATGTGTTTGTTTGGCGGATGTGTTAGTTTGGCGGATGTCTTAGTTTGGCGCATGTGTTTGTTTGGCAGATGTGTTAGTTAGGTGGATTTGTTAGTTTGGCGGATGTGTTAGTTTGGCGGATGTGTTAGTTTGGCGGATGTGTTAGTTTGGCGGATGTCTTAGTTTGGCGCATGTGTTTGTTTGGCGGATGTCTTAGTTTGGCGGATGTGTTTGTTTGGCGGATGTCTTAGTTTGGCGGATGCCTTAGTTTGGTGGATGTCTTCGTTTGGTGCATGTGCTTGTTTGGCGGATGTGTTAGTTTGGCGTATGTCTTAGGTTGGCGCATGTGTTTGTTTGGCGGATGTGTTAGTTTGGCGGATAGCTGAGTTTGGCGCATGTGTTTATTTGGCGGATGTGTTTGTTTGGCGGATGTGTTTGTTTGGCGGATGTGTTAGTTTGGCGGATGTGTTAGTTTGGCGCATGTGTTTGTTTGGCGGATGTGTTAGTTTGGCGGATGTCTTAGTTTGGCTCATGTGTTTGTTTGGCGGATGTGTTCGTTTGGCGGATGTCTTAGTTTGGCACATGTGTTTGTTTGGCGGATGTGTTAGTTTGGCGGATGGCTTAGTTTGGCGCATGTGTTTGTCAGGTGGATGTGTTAATTTGGCGGATGTCTTAGTTTGGCGCATGTGTTTGTTTGGCGGATGTGTTAGTTTGGTGGATGTCTTAGTTTGGCGCATGTGTTTGTTCGGCAGATGTGTTAGTTTAGCGGATGTCTTAGTTTGGCGCATGTCTTAGTTTGGCGCATGTGTTTGTTTGGCGGATGTGTTAGTTTGGTGGATGTCTTAGTTTGGCGCATGTGTTTGTTTGGCGGATGTGTTAGTTTGGCGGATGTCTTAGTTTAGAGCATGTGTTTGTTTGGCGGAAGTTTTAGTTTGGCGGATGTGTTGGTTTGGTGGATGTCTTTGTTTGGCGGATGTGTTAGTTTGGCGGATGTCTTAGTTTGACGCACGTGTTTGTTTGGCGGATGTGTTAGTTTGGCGGATGTCTTAGTTTGGCGCATGTGTTTGTTAGGCGGATGTGTTAATTTGGTGGATGTCTTAGTTTGGCGCATGTGTTTGTTTGGCGGATGTGTTAGTTTGGTGGATTTCTTAGTTTGGCGCATGTGTTTGTTCGGCAGATGTGTTAGTTTAGCGGATGTCTTAGTTTGGCGCATGTGTTTGTTTGGCGGATGTGTTAGTTTGGCGGATGTCTTAGTTTGGCGCATGTGTTTGTTTGGCGGATGTGTTAGTTTGGTGGATGTCTTGGTTTGGCGCATGTGCTTGTTTGGCGGATGTGTTAGTTTGGCGGATGTCTTAGTTTGGCGCATGTCTTAGTTTGGCGGATGTCTTAGTTTGGTGGATGTCTTAGTTTGGCACATGTGTTTGTTTGGTGTATGTGTTAGTTTGGCGGCTGTCTTAGTTTGGCGCATGTGTTTGTTTCGCGGATGTCTTAGTTTGGTGGATGTCTTAGTTTGGCACATGTGTTTGTTTGGTGTATGTGTTAGTTTGGCGGCTGTCTTAGTTTGGCGCATGTGTTTGTTTCGCGGATGTCTTAGTTTGGTGGATGTCTTAGTTTGGCGCATGTTTGTTTGGCGGATGTGTTAGTTTGGCGGATGTCTTAGTTTGGTGCATGTGTTTATTTGGCGGATGTCTTAGCTTGGTGGATGTCTTAGTTTGGCGCATGTGTTTGTTTGGCGGATGTGTTCGTTTGGCGGATGTCTTAGTTTGGTGCATGTCTTAGTTTGGTGCATGTGTTTGTTTGGCGGATGTGTTAGTTTGGCAGATGTCTTAGTTTGGCACATGTGTTTGTTTGGTGGATGTGTTAGTTTGGCGGATGTCTTACTTTGGCGCATGTGTTTGTTTGGCGGATGTGTTACTTTGGCGGATGTGTTAGTTTGGCGGATGTATTAGTTTGGCGGATGTGTTCGTTTGGTAGATGTCTTAGTTTGGCGCATGTGTTAGTTTGGCGGATGTGTTAGTTTGGCGGATGGCTTAGTTTGGCGCATGTGTTTGCTTGGCGCATGTGTTTGTTCAGCGGATGTGTTAGTTTGGCGGATGTCTTTGTTTGGCGGATGTGTTAGTTTGGCGGATGTGTTAGTTTGGCGGATGTCTTAGTTTGGCGCATGTGTTTGTTTGGCGGATGTCTTAGTTTGGCGGATGTGTTTGTTTGGCGGATGTCTTAGTTTGGCGGATGCCTTAGTTTGGTGGATGTCTTCGTTTGGTGCATGTGCTTGTTTGGCGGATGTGTTAGTTTGGCGTATGTCTTAGGTTGGCGCATGTGTTTGTTTGGCGGATGTGTTAGTTTGGCGGATAGCTGAGTTTGGCGCATGTGTTTATTTGGCGGATGTGTTTGTTTGGCGGATGTGTTTGTTTGGCGGATGTGTTAGTTTGGCAGATGTGTTAGTTTGGCGCATGTGTTTGTTTGGCGGATGTGTTAGTTTGGCGGATGTCTTAGTTTGGCTCATGTGTTTGTTTGGCGGATGTGTTCGTTTGGCGGATGTCTTAGTTTGGCACACGTGTTTGTTTGGCGGATGTGTTAGTTTGGCGGATGGCTTAGTTTGGCGCATGTGTTTGTCAGGTGGATGTGTTAATTTGGCGGATGTCTTAGTTTGGCGCATGTGTTTGTTTGGCGGATGTGTTAGTTTGGTGGATGTCTTAGTTTGGCGCATGTGTTTGTTCGGCAGATGTGTTAGTTTAGCGGATGTCTTAGTTTGGCGCATGTCTTAGTTTGGCGCATGTGTTTGTTTGGCGGATGTGTTAGTTTGGTGGATGTCTTAGTTTGGCGCATGTGTTTGTTTGGCGGATGTGTTAGTTTGGCGGATGTCTTAGTTTAGAGCATGTGTTTGTTTGGCGGAAGTTTTAGTTTGGCGGATGTGTTGGTTTGGTGGATGTCTTTGTTTGGCGGATGTGTTAGTTTGGCGGATGTCTTAGTTTGACGCACGTGTTTGTTTGGCGGATGTGTTAGTTTGGCGGATGTCTTAGTTTGGCGCATGTGTTTGTTAGGCGGATGTGTTAATTTGGTGGATGTCTTAGTTTGGCGCATGTGTTTGTTTGGCGGATGTGTTAGTTTGGTGGATTTCTTAGTTTGGCGCATGTGTTTGTTCGGCAGATGTGTTAGTTTAGCGGATGTCTTAGTTTGGCGCATGTGTTTGTTTGGCGGATGTGTTAGTTTGGCGGATGTCTTAGTTTGGCGCATGTGTTTGTTTGGCGGATGTGTTAGTTTGGTGGATGTCTTGGTTTGGCGCATGTGCTTGTTTGGCGGATGTGTTAGTTTGGCGGATGTCTTAGTTTGGCGCATGTCTTAGTTTGGCGGATGTCTTAGTTTGGTGGATGTCTTAGTTTGGCACATGTGTTTGTTTGGTGTATGTGTTAGTTTGGCGGCTGTCTTAGTTTGGCGCATGTGTTTGTTTCGCGGATGTCTTAGTTTGGTGGATGTCTTAGTTTGGCACATGTGTTTGTTTGGTGTATGTGTTAGTTTGGCGGCTGTCTTAGTTTGGCGCATGTGTTTGTTTCGCGGATGTCTTAGTTTGGTGGATGTCTTAGTTTGGCGCATGTTTGTTTGGCGGATGTGTTAGTTTGGCGGATGTCTTAGTTTGGTGCATGTGTTTATTTGGCGGATGTCTTAGCTTGGTGGATGTCTTAGTTTGGCGCATGTGTTTGTTTGGCGGATGTGTTCGTTTGGCGGATGTCTTAGTTTGGTGCATGTGTTTGTTTGGCGGATGTGTTAGTTTGGCAGATGTCTTAGTTTGGCACATGTGTTTGTTTGGTGGATGTGTTAGTTTGGCGGATGTCTTACTTTGGCGCATGTGTTTGTTTGGCGGATGTGTTACTTTGGCGGATGTGTTAGTTTGGCGGATGTATTAGTTTGGCGGATGTGTTCGTTTGGTAGATGTCTTAGTTTGGCGCATGTGTTTGTTTGGCGGATGTGTTAGTTTGGCGGATGGCTTAGTTTGGCGCATGTGTTTGCTTGGCGCATGTGTTTGTTCAGCGGATGTGTTAGTTTGGCGGATGTCTTTGTTTGGCGCATGTGTTTGTTTGGCGGATGTGTTTGTTTGGCGGCTGTGTTAGTTTAGCGGATGTCTTAGTTTGGCGCATGTGTTTGTTTGGCGGATGTCTTCGTTTGGCACATGCGTTTGTTTGCCGGATGTGTTTGTTTGGCGGATGTGTTAGTTTGGCAGTTGTCTTTGTTTGGCGCATGTGTTTGTTTGGCGGATGTGTTAGTTTGGCGCATGTGTTTGTTTGGCGGATGTATGAGTTTGGCGGATGTGTGAGTTTGGCGGATGTCTTTGTTTGGCGGATGTCTTAGTTTGGCGCATGTGTTTGTTTGGCGGTGTGTTAGTTTGGCGGATGTCTTAGTTTGGCGCACGTGTTTGTTTGGCAGATGTGTTAGTTTGGCGGATGTCTTAGTTTGGCGCATGTGTTTGTTTGGTGGATGTGTTAGTTTGGCGGATGTCTTAGTTTGGCGCATGTGTTTGTTTCGCGGATGTGTTCGTTTGGCGGATATCTTAGTTTGGCGGATGTGTTAGTTTGGCGGATGTCTTAGTTTGGCGCATGTGTTTGTTTGGCAGATGTGTTAGTTTGGCGGATGTCTTAGCTTGGCGCACGTGTTTGTTTGGCGGATGTGTTAGTTTGGCGGATGTCTCAGTTTGGCGCACGTGTTTGTTTGGTGGACGTGTTAGTTTGGCGGATGTCCTAGTTTGGCGCATGTGTTTGTTTGGCGGATGTGTTCGTTTGGCGGATGTGTTAGTTTGGCGGATGTGTTGGTTTGGTGGATGTCTTTGTTTGGCGGATGTCTTAGTTTGGCGGATGTCTTAGTTTGGCACACGTGTTTGTTTGGCGGATGTGTTAGTTTGGTGGATGTCTTAATTAAGCGCATGTGTTTGTTTGGCGGATGTGTTAGTTTGGTGGCTGTCTTAGGTTGGCGCATGTGTTTGTTTGGCGGATGTGTTAGTTTGGCGGATAGCTTAGTTTGGCGCATTTGTTTATTTGGCGGATGTGCTTGTTTGGCGGATGTGTTTGTTTGGCGGATGTGTTAGGTTGGCGGATGTCTTAGTTTGGCGCATGTGTTTGTTTGGCGGATGTGTTAGTTTGGCGGATGTGTTAGTTTGGCGGATGTGTTAGTTTGGCGGATGTCTTAGTTTGGCTCATGTGTTTGTTTGGCGGATGTGTTCGTTTGGCAGATGTCTTAGTTTGCCGCATGTGTTTGATTGGCGGATGTGTTAGTTTTGCGGATGTCTTAGTTTAGCGCATGTGTTTGTTTGGCGGATGTGTTAGTTTGGCGGATGTCTTAGTTTGGTGCATGTGTTTGTTTGGCGGATGTGTTAGTTTGGCGGATGTCTTAGTTTAGCACATGTGTTTATTTGGCGGATGTGTTAGTTTGGCAGATGTCTTAGTTTGGCGCACGTGTTTGTTTGGCGGATGTGTTAGTTTGGCGGATGTCTAAGTTTGGCACATGTTTATTTGGTGGATGTTTGTTTGGCTGATGTGTTAGTTTGGCGGATGTGTTAGTTTGGCGGATGTCTTAATTTGACGCATGTGTTTGTTTGGCTGATGTGTTAGTTTGGTGGATGTCTTAGTTTGGCACATGTGTTTGTTTGGCGGATGTGTTAGTTTGGCGGATGTGTTAGTTTGGCGGATGTCTTAGTTTGCCGCATGTGTTTGTTTGGCGGATGTCTTAGTTTGGCGCATGTGTTTGTTTGGCGGATGTCGTAGTTTGGCGCATGTGTTTATTTTGCGGATGTGTTAGTTTGGCGGATGTTTTCGTTTCGCGGATGTTTTAGTTTGGCGCATGTGTTTGTTTGGCGGATGTCTTAGTTTGGCGGATGTGTTAATTGGTGGATGTCTTAGTTTGGCGCACGTGTTTGTTTGGCAGATGTGTTAGTTTGGCGGATGTCTTAGTGGATGTGTTTGTGTTTGTGTTTGTTGCATGTGTTTGCGCATGTGTTTGTTTGGTGGATGTGTTAGTTTGGCGGATGTCTTAGTTTGGCGCATGTGTTTGTTTCGCGGATGTGTTCGTTTGGTGGATGTCTTAGTTTGGCGGATGTGTTAGTTTGGCGGATGTCTTAGTTTGGCGCATGTGTTTGTTTGGCAGATGTGTTAGTTTGGCGGATGTCTTAGCTTGGCGCACGTGTTTGTTTGGCGGATGTGTTAGTTTGGCGGATGTCTTAGTTTGGCGCATGTGTTTGTTTGGTGGATGTGTTCGTTTGGCGGATGTCTTACTTTGGCGCATGTGTTTGTTTGGCGGATGTGTTAGTTTGGCGGATGTGTTACTTTGGCGGATGTGTTGGTTTGGTGGATGTCTTTGTTTGGCGGATGTCTTACTTTGGCGGATGTCTTAGTTTGGCACACGTGTTTGTTTGGCGGATGTGTTAGTTTGGTGGATGTCTTAATTTGGCGCATGTGTTTGTTTGGCGGATGTGTTAGTTTGGTGGATGTCTTAGTTTGGAGCACGTGTTTGTTTCGGATGTGTTAGTTTGGCGGATGTCTTAATTTGGCGCATGTGTTTGTTTGGCGCATGTGTTTGTTTGGCGGATGTCTTAGTTTGGTGGATGTCTTAGTTTGGCGCATGTGTTTGTTTGGCGGATGTGTTAGTTTGGTGGATGTCTTAGTTTGGCGCATGTGCTTGTTTGGCGGATGTGTTAGTTTGGCGTATGTCTTAGGTTGGTGCATGTGTTTGTTTGGTGGATGTGTTAGTTTGGCGGATAGCTTAGTTTGGCGCATTTGTTTATTTGGCGGATGTGTTTGTTTGGCGGATGTGTTTGTTTGGCGGATGTGTTTGTTTGGCGGATGTGTTAGTTTGGCGGATGTGTTAGTTTGGCGCATGTGTTTGTTTGGCAGATGTGTTTGTTTGGCGGATGTGTTCGTTTGGCGGATGTCTTAGTTTGCCGCATGTGTTTGATTGGCGGATGTGTTAGTTTTGCGGATGTCTTAGTTTAGCGCATGTGTTTGTTTGGCGGATGTGTTAGTTTGGCGGATGTCTTAGTTTGGTGCATGTGTTTGTTTGGCGGATGTGTTAGTTTGGCGGATGTCTTAGTTTGGCGTATGTGTTTGTTTGGCAGATGTGTTAGTTTGGCAGATGTCTTAGTTTGGCGCACGTGTTTGTTTGGCGGATGTGTTAGTTTGGCGGATGTCTAAGTTTGGCACATGTTTATTTGGCGGATGTTTGTTTGGCGGATGTGTTAGTTTGGCGGATGTGTTAGTTTGGTGGATGTCTTAATTTGGCGCATGTGTTTGTTTGGCTGATGTGTTAGTTTGGTGGATGTCTTAGTTTGGCACATGTGTTTGTTTGGCGGATGTGTTAGTTTGGCGCATGTGTTTGTTTGGCGGATGTCTTAGTTTAGCGCATGTGTTTATTTTGCGGATGTGTTAGTTTGGCGGATGTGTTAGTTTGGCGAATGTCTTAGTTTGGCGCATGTGTTTGTTTGGCGGATGTGTTAGTTTGGCGGATGTCTTAGTTTGGCTCATGTGTTTGTTTGGCGGATGTGTTTGTTTGGCGGATGTGTTAGTTTGGCGGATGTGTTAGTTTGGCGGATGTCTTAGTTTGGCGCATGCGTTTGTTTGGCGGATGTGTTAGTTTGGCGGATGTCTTAGTTTGGCTCATGTGTTTGTTTGGCGGATGTGGGCGTTTGGCGGATGTCTTAGTTTGGCGGATGTGTTAGTTTGGTGGATGTCTTAGTTTGGCGCATGTGCTTGTTTGGCGGATGTGTTAGTTTGGCGGATAGCTTAGTTTGGCGCATGTGTTTGTTTGGCGGATGTGTTAGTTTGGCGGATGTCTTAGTTTGGCTCATGTGTTTGTTTGGCGGATGTGTTTGTTTGGCGGATGTGTTCGTTTGGCGGATGTCTTAGTTTGGCGCATGTGTTTGTTTGGCGGATGTGTTAGTTTGGCAGATGTCTTAGTTTGGCGCCCGTGTTTGTTTGGCGGATGTGTTCGTTTGGCAGACGTCTTAGTTTGGCACTTGTGTTTATTTGGTGGATGTGTTTGTTTGGCGGATGTGTTAGTTTGGCGAATGTGTTAGTTTGGCGGATGTCTTAGTTTGGTGGATGTCTTAATTTGGCGCATGTGTTTGTTTGGCGGATGTGTTAGTTTGGTGGATGTCTTAGTTTGGCGCATGTGTTTGTTTGGCGGATGTGTTAGTTTGGCGGATGTGTTAGTTTGGCGGATGTCTTAGTTTGGCGCATGTGTTTGTTTGGCGGATCATCATCTGGACTGGTCTCCCATCTCTACCACCTCTGACATCAACTCATCCTGGGAATTCTTCCAAAGTAAATTGCTCTCTCTCCTGCACAGATTTATCCCATCTCGTCTTCAGTTGTCATACCCTTCCTCCCGTCCATGGTACACGGATTCTTGTGGTGAGGCTGTTGCCCAGAAACAACTTGCCTTCGTCTCCTGGAAAGCAAATCCAATGGAAGGAAATCTCATTTCCTTTCACAAAGCCCGAAACAAGTGTGTGTCCACCCTCAGGAGGGCCAGGAAAAAATATATATCCGTTCTCAAGACCGAACTCTCTTATCTGTCTCCCTCTTCCAAATCCTGGTGGCATCTGGTCAAAATAGTTTCTGGTGTTTGTTCCCCTTCCATCCCCTCCCTTACCTCAAATGGCTACACAGCTGACTCCGCACGTGAAAAAGCTGAATGCCTCAACTCTGTGTTTGCCTCTAAATCTTGTGTCCCAAACCCATCCCTCTCTGTACCTACCGTACCCAGTCATACCCAGCTGCTCCTGGACTCTGCGTCCTTTCCTCCTGACAAGGTGGAAAAGTTTCTGTCAACCCTCGACTCTGATTCTGCAACTGGACCTGACGGCATCAGCCCACGGGCCCTAAAATCCTGTTCTTCCGCTCTTTCACTCCCTCTCTCTGTTCTCTTCACCCTCTCTTTTGCTCAAGGTCATCTGTCATCTGCTTGGAAATCAGCCAACATCACCGCTTTGCACAAAAAAAGGTGAAAAAACAGATCCTAGCAACTACAGACCAATCAGCCTTCTCCCAATTATCAGCAAAGTCATGGAATCCATCATTGCTTCAGATATGAAATCTTTCCTCTTCTCCAATGGCTTGATCTCTGATCATCAATTTGGTTTCAGACCTGGTCACTCTACTCTGTACATGCTGCTTCTGCTTTCTCAACAATGGATGGAGGTCCTCAATGCCAAACAGGAAATTAGAGCTGTCTCCCTTGACATATCACGTGCCTTCGATACGGTCTGGCACCCCGCTCTGTTCACCAAACTCTCCTCCTTTGGTATCCATGGAAATCTTCACGCATGGCTGGCGGACTTCCTCTCTAGTCGTAGTCAACGTGTGGCCCTGAATGGCTTTCTCTCATCTCCTCTTCCTGTTCAGGCTGGAGTTCCCCAAGGCAGTGTTCTGGGCCCTGTGCTTTTTCTGGTCTTCATCAATGATCTCTCTGACTCTCTTTAAAATCCTCTCTATCTCTTTGCTGATGACTCTACTCTCTGTCGCTCCATTCCTCATCCCTCAGATCGGCAGTCTGCAGCCTCCTCACTCTCTGCAGACCTGGACAAAATCACAGACTAGGCAAACAAGTGGAACATGTCTTTCAATCCTGACAAATCTCACACTCTTACGATGTCTCTCCGAAAAGACCGACTGGACAACCCTCCCATCCACTTTCTGAATAATCCTCTCCAAGAAGTTCTTTCACTCAAGCTTTTGGGTCTCACTATCTGCCATGATCTTTCCTGGGAAAACCACATTTCAAATCTGGCCTCCAAAGCCAGTCGCCGACTGGGCATCCTCTGTCGTGCGGTCATTCCTTGGCACACCTGAGCTCCTCACCACATACAAGGCTTTCATCTGCAGCTCAATGGAATACTGCTCTCCCCTCTGGGCTGGTGCTCCTGCCTCACACCTCGCTCGTCTTCACGCTGTTGAAACCAAAGCGTTCAGAATCATTGGAATCTCCCGCGATGAAGCTAACTCCAAGGGCCTTTCACTCACGCACCGCAGGCAGGTTGGTGGTCTTTCCATCTTCTACCGACTCCTCTCTGGCCTTGCCCCCCATCTCTCCCTGGGCTCTGTCCCCCAAATATTCCTACAGGTCACACAAGATCTGCCTGCAACCCTCTTATGGTTAAACTGTCAAAATCAAGACTCTCTGCTCACCTTCACTCCTTCATTCCTCTTTTCTCCTGCCTCTGGAACAAACTCCCTCACTCTCTTCAATCCCACTCCACCCTCCAGGTCTTTAAAACAGCTGTTCACCACCATCTCTTATCTTCCCCCATCCAAAACCTTGATCTTTTCTACCCCCGCTAATTTCACCCCAAATCCACTTTTTTGAAATACCAACTTCTGTCCTGGAAGTACTTGGTGTCCTTGTGTTTTATACTTCCCCCGCCCTCCCCCCCCCTTCCCACGCCTCCTCCACCCAAGCCCTCTCCCTCCCACACATCTCCCTGCTCTCAAATGTTATGTTTGTGTGCTTCCCCTTCTCTACCCATCTTGTCTTCCACTCCCTCTTTTTATATATTTTGTTTGTCTTGTTGATTTGTTTGTGAAATAAATGTTAGCACTTTCACGAACCTCGATTCATTATGAAAAAACAAACAAACAAAAAAAAAAACAGTAGTTACAGGCCTCAAGGGTCTAATCTAAGCGGTTTAAAGGGTCTTTTGTATACAAGATCGAGGCTCGTGTAAGAGCTAACATTGATCACAAAAAGACAAACTGACACATAAAACATGAAACATATGATAAAGGGAGCGAGGGACAAGATGGAGAGCAGGGACATCGGGAGATCTGTGGGAGGGAGAGAGCTTGGGGGGACGAGGCATGGGAATGGGGATCGGGGGAGGTGGGAGAGGTAAAAAAAACAACACGTGTACACTGCTATGACTTCCAGGAAAGAAGTCGGTATTTCAAAAAAGTGGATCTGGGGTGAATTAACGGGGGTAGAAAAGCCTTGAATGTGGTGAGGAGCTCAGGTGTGCCAAGAAAGGACTTCATACGACGGAGGATGCCCAGTCGGCGACTGGCTTTGGAGGCCAGCTTGGAAATGTGGTTTTCCCAGGAAAGATCATGGCAGATAGTGAGACCCAAAAGCTTGAGTGATAGAACTTCTTGGAGAGGATTGTTGAGAAAGTAGATGGGAGGGTTGTCCAGTCGGTCTTTTCGGAGAGACATCGGAAGAGTGTGAAATTTGTCTGGATTGAAAGACATGTTCCACTTGTTTGACCAGTTTGTGATTTTGTCCAGGTCTGCAGAGAGTGAGGAGGCTGCAGACTGCCGATCTGAGGGATGAGGTATGGAGCATCAGACAGTGGAGTCATCAGCAAAGAGATAGAGAGGATTTTCCAGAGAGTCGGAGAATTCATTGATGAAGACCAGAAAAGGCACATGGCCCAGAATACTGCCTTGGGGAACTCCAGCCTGAACAGGAAGGGGAGATGAGAGAAAACCATTCAGGGCCACACGTTGACTATGACCACAGAGGAAGTCCGCAAGCCATGCGTGGAGATTTCCATGGATACCATAGGAGGAGAGTTTGGTGAGCAGAGCGGGGTGCCAGACCGTATCGAAGGCACGTGATATGTCGAGGGAGACAGCTCTGATTTCCTGTTTGTCATTGAGGACCTCCATCCATTGTTGAGACAGCTGAAGCAGCATGTACAGAGTAGAATGACCTGGTCTGAATCCAAATTGATGATCCGAGATCAAGCCATTGGAGAAAAGGGAGGATTTGATGTCAGAAGCGATGATGGATTCCATGACCTTGCTGATTATTGGGAGCAGGCAGATTGGTCTGTAGTTGCAAGAATCTGTTTTTGCACCTTTTTGTGTAAAGCTGCAATGTTGGCTGATTTCCAGCAGATGGCAGAAGACCTTGAGCAAAAGTGAGGGTGAAGAGAACGGATAGAAGGGGTGAAAGAGTGGGAGAGCAGGATTTTGGGATCCGTGGGCTAATGCCGTCTGGTCCAGTTGCAGAATCAGGCGAGGTTTGACAAAAAGTTCTCCACCTTGTCAGAAGAGAAGCACACAGAGTCCAGGGGCAGCTGGGTTCGACTGGGAAAGGTGGGTACAGAGAGAGATGGGTTCGGGACACAAGTTTTTGAGGCAAACACAGAGTTGAGGCATTCGGCTTTGTCACGTGCGGTGTCAGCTGTGTAGCCATTTGAGGTAAGGGAGGGGATGGAGGGGGAACAAACACCAGAAACAGATTTGACGAGATGCCACCAGGATTTGGAGGAGGGAGACAGGTTTGAGAGTTCAGTCTTGAGAGTAGAGAGATATTGTTTCCAGGCTCTCCTGAGCGTAGACACACACTTGTTCCGAGCTTTGTGAAAAGAACTGAGATTACCTTCAGTTAGATCAGCCTTCCATGAGGTGAAGTTAAGTTGCTTCATGGCAACTGCCTCACCACAAGCTTCAGTGTACCATGGACGGGAGGAAAGGTACGACAACTGAAGACGAGATGGGATAAATCTGTGCATGAGAGATAGAGCAGTTTACTTTGGAAGAATTCCCAGGATGAGTTTATGTCAGAGGCAGTAGAGATGGGAGACCAGTCCAGATGATTGAAGGCTGCTTGAAGACCGTGCCAGTCAGCCTGAGTAAAATGCCAGACTAGTCGGCGCTGAGGAAGCTCTCTGAGAATGGCCAGAGAGATGTCCAATTTAACAAGGAAATGATCAGAAGACCGATTGGAGCAGAAGAAGAGCAGCAGACATTTGTAGGGAAGTTAGTCATAACCAAGTCTGGAAGAGAAGATACTCCATTGACTGAGATCCGGGTCAGGAAATTGACAGATTGTGTCAATCCCAGTGAGTCGCAGAAGTCCTTTGCTGAGGTGCCATGGCTGGTGAGAGAGGAACCCACACCCAGCCAGCTGGCATGATGACAGTTGAAGTCGCCACATATGAGGAAGGGAGAGTTGGGATGAGTGGATAGAAGTTGGGCCATGTTGTCAGACAGGGAGATGTAAATGGAGTCATCACTGTTTGGAGGATGGTACAGAACACATATGAACAAAAAGTGGGAGCGGAGAGGAAGCAGTTGCCAGAGGTACTCCTGGGGGTGGGGTGGAGAGAGGGCAGTGCAAGGAGAGTGAGGAAGAGAGTTTTTGATAAAGATAGCAACCCCACCACCAGGATGAGGCTCAGGTCTATCATACCGGAGGAGGGAGTAACCAGGAAGAGATATTAAGGAATCAGAGACATCTTGAAGGAGGAAAGTTTCTGTTAAGCAGATTACGTCTGGTTTGTCAGAAGCAACCTGAATGGAGAGATCAATCAGGTTTGAGCGAAGGCCCGGATGTTTGAGGTCCATACCGTTAAGGAAGAGGGAGGGAGAGCATCGGGTACAGGACAGGGGTGGGGTAGAGTAATATGAGGGGTGAGAGCGGGAGGTAGGGAGAGCTGTTGATAGTGTGTCGGAGATTGTAGAAGGGTTAGGAGAAAGGGAAGGATGAGGAGGACAAATGGTTTAATTGTGATGGGAGGAGGCACAGTGAGGTGTTGTTTGAGGGGAGGGGGAAGGGTGGCAGAGCAAAGTTGAAGGTTGGAGGAGGTGGAGGTATGTGATGGAAGGGAGAGGAAGTGGGGGGGTGGTAGCTTTGAGGAGGGGGGGGGGGGGAGAATTGGAGAAAGATGGTAGGGGGGGGGGAGATTTGAAGGTGAGTGGTTGGGGGGTGGAGTTTTGAAGGAGAGGGGTGAGGGGGGAGTTTTTAAAGAGAGGAGGGAGGGGTGAGTTTTGAAAGGGAGGGAGGAGGATGGAGTTTTGAAAGGGAGGGGAAAGGGGGGAGATTTGGAGGGCAGAGGTGAGGGGGGAGTTTAGGAGGAGAGGGGCGAGGGGGAGTTTAGGAGGGGAGGGGCGAGGGGGAGATTAGGAGGGCAGGGGGGTGTTTAGGAGAGGGGTGAGGGGGAGTTTAGGAGGGGTGGTGTGAGGGGGGAGTTTAGGAGTGGAGGTGTGAGGTGGGAGTTTAGAAGGGGAGGTGTGAGGAGGGAGTTTATAAGGGGGGGGGCGTGAGGCGTGAGTTTAGGAGGGGAGGTGTGAGGAGGGAGTTTAGAAAGTGGATGCTCAATGAAAAAATAACATTTATTGCAAACTTGGTTTATTGTGATTTTCAAGTCAGAGATCCGTTTGAAAACGATAGAGGAGGGGTGGAATGAAGGTGAGTTTTGAGAATGTAGGGAGGAAGAAGTGTAAGAGTTGAATTTTTTTTGAAGTGAATGAATTGAAGAGGAAATTGAAACAAGTACAAAAAGTTTTAATTAAAACAAAAGCCGCGTCGATGTTACACAATGCCTAGATGCAGCTGTGCCTATAACGTCGATGTTATAGGCACAGGACATTCCTATTGATTCGATTACTTGATGTTATTTTTGTGCAAAGTGAAAATATATCTCGGCAATTTCCCATGTGTGGCGACGAATTTTTAATATATCTCGGCATTTTCCCATCTGTTATTTCAGGCGGTGTATGACTGACCATGCCGCGATTTAAAAAAAATATATCTCGGCAATTTCCCGTGTGTGGCGACACGTGAACGAAGCTATGCTCCTCTCTCCACATTATTGTGACGATGTATAAATTAAATATTTCATCATGACGATTGTCATCAAATGGACGAATTTTTTAATATATCTCGGCATTTTTCCGTCTGTTATTTCAGGCGGTGTATGACTGACCATGCCGCGATTTAAAAAAAATATATCTCAGCAATTTCCCGTATATGGCGACACGTGAACGAAGCTCTGCTCCTCTCTCCACATTATTGTGACGACGTATAAATTAAATATTTCATCATGACGATTGTCATCAAATGGACGAATTTTTAATATATCTCGGCATTTTCCCGTCTGTTATTTCGGGCGGTGTATGACTGACCATGCCGCGATTTAAACAAAATATATATATCTCGGCATTTTCCCGTCTGTTATTTCGGGCGGTGTATGACTGACCATGCCGCGATTTAAAAAAAAAAAATCTCAATGGACTTGAAGTTACAGGCCTTTGAGAATTCATTTCGTTCTATAAAGGGCAACTTTCATCAGATTTTCTTCCCGTTCTTTTTCAACCGAGTCTAAAACTATGTTAGCGACTGTGAAAAATGAAATGATATATCGAATTTGATTTGAAATAAAACTGTGTGAGAGAGGAAGACACCACGGGCCTACAAAACAGGCCTCAAAGCTATGCGAGTTAATAAAATGGTGGATATTTGTTTATATGAAGCCTCTCCCAAAATGGGTGGAGCTATGGGTCCCAGAATGGGTGGAGCTTTGAGGTTTTGTCTTCTCTGCAAGAACAAGAAGAAGAAGAACAACAACAACAACAGCAGAGGGCACTCTCTGACCAGCGTCTGCGACGCGGCTAAAAAGCCTTTTAAATAGGAAGAAAAACAGTGTGTTGTAATAAACCACTGGATAAAACACTGCAGGGGGGAGTTTAAACATATTTAAACAAAACCGTTTTTTTTGTTTTTTTTGGTATACAAGATTGAGGCTTGTGAAAGAGCTAACATTAATCATACAAAGAGTCAAACCGACACATAAAACACAAAAATAAGGGGAGCGGTAGACAAGATGGGGAGAGAGAGGGGGAAGGACACAAACACAACATTTGAGAGCAGGGACATCGGGAGAAAAGTGGGAGGTGGAGGGCTTGGGGGGAGGTGGGAGAGGTATAAAACATATGAACACTGCAAGGACTTCCAGGAAAGAAGTTGGAATTTCAAAAAAAGGGTATCTGGGGTGAATTAGCGGGGGTAGAAATTATCAAGGTTTTGGATGGGGGAAGATAAGAGATGGTGGTGAACAGCTGTTTTAAAGACCTGGAGGGAGAAGCGGGATTGAAGGGAGTGGAGGAGTTTGTTCCAGAGGCAGGAGAAAAGGTGAATGAAAGAGTGAAGGTGAGCAGAGAGCCTATATTTTGGCAGTTTAACCATAAGAGGGTTGCAGGCAGATCTTGTGCGACCTGAAGGAATATTGGGGGGACAGAGCACAGAGAGAGCTGGAGGAGCAAGGCCGGAGAGGAGTCGGTAGAAGACAGAAAGACCACCAACCTGCCTGCGGTGAGTGATTGAAAGGCCCTCGGAGTTAGCTTCATCTCAGGAGATTCCAATGATTCTGAAAGCTTTGGTTCCAACAGCGTGAAGCCGAGCTAGGTGTGAGGCAGGAGCACCAGCCCAGAGGGGAGAGCAGTACTCCATTGAGCGGTGGATAAAAGCCTTGTATGTGGTGAGGAGCTCAGGAGTGCCAAGGAAGGACTTCGCACGACGGAGGATGCCCAGTCGGCGACTGGCTTTGGAGGCCAGCTTGGAAATTTGGTTTTCCCAAGAGAGATCATGGCAGATAGTGAGACCCAAAAGCTTGAGTGACAGAACTTCTTGGAGAGCATCGTTGAGAAAGTAGATGGGAGGGTTTTCCAGTCGGTCTTTTCGGAGAGACATCGTAAGAGTGTGAGATTTGTCAGGATTGAAAGACATGTTCCACTTGTTTGACCAGTCTGTGATTTTGTCCAGGTCTGCAGAGGGTGAGGAGGCTGCAGACTACCGATCTGAGGGATGAGGAATGGAGCGGCAGATAGCGGAGTCATCAGCAAAGAGATAGAGAGGATTTTCCAGAGAGTCGGAGAGATCATTGATGAAGACCAGAAATAGCACTGGGCCCAGAACCCTACCTTGGGGAACTCCAGCCAGAACAGGAAGGGGAGATGAGAGAAATCCATTCACGGCCACACGTTGCCGAAGATCAGAGAGGAAGTCCGCAAGCCATGAGTGGAGATTTCCATGGATACCATAGGAGGAGAGTTTGGTGAGCAGAGCTGGGTGCCAGACCGTATCGATGGCACGTGATATGTCAAGTGAGACAGCTCTGATTTCCTGTTTGTCATTGAGGACCTCCATCCATTGTTGAGACAGCAGAAGCAATATGTCCAGAGTAGAATGACCTGGTCTTAATCCAAATTGATGATCAGAGATCAAGCCATTGGAGAAGAGGAACGATTTGTTATCCGAAGCAATGATGGATTCCATGACTTTGCTGATAATTGGAAGCAGGCTGATTGGTCTGTTGTTGCTAGGATCTGTTTTTGCACATTTTTTGTGTAAAGCGGTAATGTTCGCTGACTTCCACAATGCTGGCAGATGACCTTGAGCAAAAGAGAGGGTGAAAAGAACAGAGAGAGGGTGAGATAGAGCGGCAGAGCAGGATTTTAGGACCCGTGGGATGATGCCGTCTGGTCCAGTTGCAGAATCCGAGTCGAGGTTTGACCAAAAATTGTGTGGCCATTAAAAGGAAAAGTCCCTGAAGTGAGGACGTGGATTTGAGAAAGAAGGAGAAAGGGTTGAATGAGTATGGAGGAAACTAGAGTTAGAAAGGAGGGTATTATTAGCTAGAGAGGTGGAAGAAAAAGGAGATAAAGGGGGCGGGGCGAGACAACAAGCACGTGTCTGTGAGGAGAGAAGGAAATAATAAAGATTTTTTTTTTTGGATTTAAAACGTTAGACAAAGGGGTAAGATGATCGTGCGAGGTAGGAGGGCGGGGGGGGGGGGGGGGTGTCAAAGAAACAAGCAATACAGCGAAGGAAAGAACTTAGATTTACAAAACTAGCAACGGTACCCGCCCTACGGGCAGGGCTTCAATTGGGAGGCCCAAATGAAAAGGCTAAATATCAGAAATTGAAGGCTTTTTTTTCTTTTAAACAATTTATATAAACATCCGTTAAATCTCGATCGGTGCAGCCGTTTGTGCGGCACCTGGGAAAATAACGTCATGCGGGAGCAAGTATCAGCAGGATGTGGCAGTGTTGGAGTCCACGTTTCTGATCCTCCTTCATGCCGAAGTAGCCCACCACTTCTCCAAGCATTCCGCCATGAGAGATTTAAGCTTGATACTGAAGATGCGTGCAGTTAGTACTCCCAATGTCGTATGTACTCCCGATACGTGTTTCCTTCATTGTAAAAACTACCAAATCAACAGTTAAAAGGATTTTGAGCCGATAGGTGTTACGGCCTTGGCAAGATCGATGAAGACAGCGATCTGTTAGCATATACACTGCCCAAATAGCTATGTGGAATTCTCTTATGTAGAGATTAAACGTCGTTTGAACTTTGGCTGAGGTCATTATCTACTTTTAATGATTTTTATATACAAATTATGTTTAATGATGTTTATATTGGTTTTGGGTCGTCCTTTTTTTTTTTTTTTTTTTTTTTTTTTTTTTTTTTTTTTTTTTTTTTTTTTGTATACAATATCGAGGCTCGTGAAAGAGCGAACATTAATCACACAGAAAGACAGACCGACACATAAAACATATAACATAGGGAGCGGTAGACAAGATGGGGAGAGAGGGGGAAGGACACAAACACAACATTTGAGAGCAGGGACCGAGAGACATGGAGACATCGAGAGATCTGAGAGAGGGCGAGGGCTTTGGGGGGGGGGGGCGTGGGAAGGGGGCAGTGGGAGAGGTATAAAACATATGGACACTGCCAGGACTTCCAGGAAAGAAGTTGGAATTTCAAACAAGGTGGATCTGGGGTGAATTAGCGGGGGTAGAAAAGATCAAGGTTTTGGATGGGGGAAGATAAGAGATGGTGGTGAACAGCTGTTTTAAAGACCTGGAGGGAGGAGTGGGATTGAAGGGAGTGAGGGAGTTTGTTCCAGAGGCGGGAGAAAAGAGGAATGAAAGAGTGAAGGTGAGCGGAGAGCCGAGATTTCGGCAGTTTAACCATCAGAGGGTTGCTGGCAGATCTTGTGCGACCTGTAGGAATATTTGGGGGACAGAGCACAGAGAGAGCTGGGGGTGCAAGGCCGGAGAGGAGTCGGTAGAAGACAGAAAGACCACCTACCTGCCTGCGGTGAGTGAGTGAAAGGCCCTCAGAGATAGCTTCATCGCGGGAGATTCCAATAATTCTGAAAGCTTTGGTTTCAACAGCGTGAAGCCGAGCTAGGTGTGAGGCAGGAGCACCGGCCCATAGGGGAGAACAGTATTCCATTGAGCTGCGGATGAAAGCCTTGTATGTGGTGAGGAGCTCAGGTGTGCCGAGGAAGGACTTCGCACGACGGAGGATGCCCAGTCGGCGACTGGCTTTGGAGGCCAGCTTGGAAATGTGGTTTTCCCAAGAAAGATCATGGCAGATAGTGAGACCCAAAATCTTGAGCGACAGAACTTCTTGGAGAGGATTGTTGAGAAAGTAGATGGGAGGGTTGTCCAGTCGATCTTTTCGGAGAGACATAGTAAGAGTGTGAGATTTGTCAGGATTGAAAGACATGTTCCACTTGTTTGACCAGTCTGTGATTTTGTCCAGGTCTTCAGAGAGTGAGGAGGCAGCAGACTGCCGATCTGAGGGAAGAGGAATGGAGCGGCAGAGAGTGGAGTCATCAGCAAAGAGATAGAGAGGATTTTCGAGAGAGTCAGAGAGATCATTGATGAAGACCAGAAAAAGCACGGGGCCCAGAACACTGCCTTGGGGAACTCCAGCCTGAACAGGAAGAGGAGATGAGAGAAACCCATTCAGGGCCACACGTTGACGACGACTAGAGAGGAAGTCCGCCAGCCATGCGTGGAGATTTCCATGGATACCAAAGGAGGAGAGTTTGGTGAGCAAAGCGGGGTGCCAGACCGTGTCGAAGGCACGTGATATGTCGAGGGAGACAGCTCTAATTTCCTGTTTGGCATTGAGGACCTCCATCCATTGTTGAGACAGCAGAAGCAGCATGTCCAGAGTAGAGTGACCTGGTCTGAAACCAAATTGATGATCAGAGATCAAGCCATTGGAGAAGAGGAAAGATTTCATATCAGAAGCAATGATGGATTCCATGACTTTGCTGATAATTGGGAGAAGGCTGATTGGTCTGTAATTGCTAGGATCTGTTTTTGCACCTTTTTTGTGCAAAGCGGTGATGTTGGCTGATTTCCAAGCAGATGGCAGTTGACCTTGAGCAAAAGAGAGGGTGAAGAGAACAGAGAGAGGGTGAGATAGAGCAGCAGAGCAGGATTTTAGGACCCGTGGGCTGATGCCGTCGGGTCCAGTTGCAGAATCAGAGTCGAGGGTTGACAGAAACTTTTCCACCTTGTCAGGAGGAAAGGACACGGAGTCCAGGAGCAGCAGGGTACGACTGGGTATGGTGGGTACAGAGAGGGATGGGTTTGGGACACAAGATTTAGAGGCAAACACAGAGTTGAGGCATTCAGCTTTTTCACGTGCGGAGTCAGCTGTGTAGCCGTTTGAGGTAAGGGAGGGGATGGAGGGGGAACAAACACCAGAAACGGATTTGACCAGACGCCACCAGGATTTGGAAGAGGGAGACAGATAAGAGAGTTCGGTCTTGAGAACGGAGAGATATTGTTTCCTGGCTCTCCTGAGGGTGGACACACACTTGTTTCGGGCTTTGTGAAAGGAAATGAGATTTCCTTCCGTTGGATTTGCTTTCCAGGAGACGAAGGCAAGTTGTTTCTGGGCAACAGCCTCACCACAAGATTCCGTGTACCATGGACGGGAGGAAGGGTATGACAACTGAAGACGAGAATTATATAATTCCGCATATCCGCATATCTCATGGGATTGTGAGTTGGAGAGACGGCCATGATGGCGGGGAGGGGGTTGGAATTCTCTCAAGCAGCGATTCAACCCGTGTCCTTATAAAAGGTCTTTGTCCGAGGTCACCGAGTCCGATCGGTGCAGCCGTGCCGCGATCGGTGCAGCCGTTTGTGCGGCACCTGGGAAAACAACATCGTCACAATGGAAACATCGTCACAATGAACATTATGCGAACGCGAATGTTATGCAGGAGTCCAAACCTGAGAATGCTGGAGACCAAAGCTGAAATTGGAAAAACGAAAGAGCCTATTTTACTCCTGGAGATCCCAGGATTACCACCCAAAATATAGTTGCGATTGGTTCAGCCGATTTTGCGGTACCTACGAACGAACGGACAGACAGACAGACAGACAGACAGACAGACGGACATTTGGTGAATTCTAGTAAGATACTGACGGGGGGAGAGAGTCTGGAGGGACACAGGCCACGCACGAGGTACGACGCAGAAACCAATTAATTACGCACAAGTTTGCACGAATTACAAACCAAAACCTAACTACAAACACACAGTAACACATATACAGTAAAATAACCAGTGGAAATTTGACACAAAAATGGGAAAATATTTAAACGTTGATGCCGTGGATATATATTATATATATTGTTGCAGACGCAGCTTAGAGATGTTATTTTACCGAGCGGTTGGTATTACCGCGTCCGCACAGTTACTCCCCGATTAGAACCCGATCCCGCCCAAACGTTGGCCGGATCGCACCGCAGCTGCTCAATGAGGGAAAAGACGAAAACGACGCAATGCAAAGAGGAAAAGGAATAAAACGGGAAGACGTACAGACGAGTAATGGGATTTATTATTTACACAAGCAAAAAGGAGCAATCAAGGTTTATTTACAACACATAAGATGCAGGTGACAGTGCAAATACTAGCTTATAGTTATACAGACTTAACTTATTCCCAGGACAGAACAAACAAAGACACTGACTCACGCGGGGAATTGCAGAGTGGATTGCTGGAAGGAGGTGTGTGGCTGGAGGGGGGGAGGTGGGGGGGACGGCACGGAGCTGGCTGGAGCTTGATCCCGCACGGGACGTCGGGCTGGACCTCGACGGCCGCTGATGCCACCGGGCCTGTCGTGTGCGCGGGATCACGGGTCGGAGCTGCTTGGTGGAGCCGATGCGCTGGTGGGGGGGGGGGGGGGGGTCTGGCGTGACAGGTTCTCTCTTCCTTATGCGCTCTTGCTCTGATGACCCAGCTCTTTTTCGTCCCTCCTTGTCTCAACTCAAAGTGCATCTAACGCAACCAACTGACCACCGACTCCACTGACTGACTCCTCACGACTCTCTCTTGACGACCAACTCACGACTCTCTCTCGTGCGCGCCTTTATAACGCCTCTGGCGATTAAGCCGCCGGCCTTCAGGACACGCCCATCGGGGTCCTCACCTCGGCCCTGGTTGGTCGCGCGACCCTCTGGCTCCGCCCTTGATGACGACGGGCGGGCACGCCTTTCTTCTCCGATTCGAGCACATGTTCAATGGTGGTTTTGGAGGGGAGGTAATTGAGAATCGAGGCCCGGCAATGACGGAAGGGGATGTAAAAGGAAATGGTGATTTTGGGGATGGGAAGGAAAGGGGATCTATTCTCTTTCACTGGTGCAATGGAGTACTTCAATTAATGGGAGACACAGCCTTACTCTAAAACACAGAATAAGAGATAACTATCAACAGGGGTATTCTATTATTTGGCTGATGTGTATGCTTGTGGACTAATTATGGGATGCCCTTTCACCTTTACACAGCTCCGGAGGTAGGGGGGCGCAGAATAAACAATAATAATAATAATACAGCACACAATCAAAAAAATACAGTCCTCATCTCCGCAACACTGCACCCTCCTCCTCTTAGGCACATCCCGGGCCTACAACTTTTATTTAGTGTGACACGTAGGTGTAGTCCCTCTACTTTTAACCTGACCCTGAGTGCGACATTTTTAAAACATAAATAAATGTGTCCCGCTGCTCCATTGCACCCTGCCTAACAGACTTACGCCCACAGTTAACCGAATTGCGGAATGGTCTTCAAACTATACACTGACGGTGGGAAGCATTATTTACAATGACGCTATTTTTATTTACAAAACTAACCCAGGACCTGTGATTGTTCTTTCTGGGGGGGAGACAGTCTGCTCTGCATCAATGCACCATGAAAGCACCCAAAAACGCACCAATACAAGCACCCAAGCACCAATCGGTGCAGTCACCATTGTTCATCAATGTTCAACAATAAAAAATAAATCAACAACCCCTAACCCTGCAGGTGGTCTCTTGCTCTTCGGCTCCCTCTGCTGGTTATTATCATTTGGTCTTCCAGATGTTGTCATTCCTTTTGCTTTGCTTACTGGCGGCCTATTTTCAATAAAGTGTGCCCAATGTGTCCTTTTTATTTGCTTTATTTATGGCCCACAGGGCCGACTACGTGTGGTTCACCTGTGGGGCATCGGTGCCCTGTGGCCAAGGTCCGCCAGCAAGATTTCGGGCCCTCATGGCCGGTTCCAGCAGAGGGGCCATGCCCCAACCCATGGGGTCCATAAGTGGTGCTCGGCCACAGACCTGTGGTCCATAATGTGGTGCATCGATGCAGACAGCTGGTTCTGGGAATTTCGGGCGCACAATGGAGGACTCACGCACACTCCCCTCGGCACCCAATGGCGCACAGGTCATGTGGGAGACAAAAGGGGAAAGACAATTGAGCGAGGGGTAAGGTCACAAGGGTACACATCAATAAGGCAATGCAAGGCGAAATGCGTACGGAGGGCGAAGTGAGAAAGCTCGTCCCTACCGTACGTCACCCCCCTGTCACCTACCCTACCCTTGCCCTTACCCCATATGTACAAAAATCTACACATTTACAAATTCGTCACTACTGTCACGTCTTCCCCATATTTCCTCTATACCAAATTCGTCACCACAATCCCTCTAACCAAAATTTGCCATCACCCAATTCGTCATCAATCCTCATAAGGAGGGAGAGATGGAATTACGCACAATGGCACACCCACGTCATGATGTGTCTCACAATCCAAACATTTGCATCATAAAAAATAATCAAAACATGGCATGGTGTGGAGTACCTGTCACCTCAGGTGAGTGGATGCAGATGGTGCGAGGAGATCCTTCATCCTAACTATCCTCTAAATGATTTTAACACACTTTACACTACCCGGGGTCTTTCCCTGCCAATCCATTGGCCACTTACACTATGGGTTCTAAAAACCAATTCCCATTGACCAAACTGTGGTGCTTCTCAATTTGGGGTCTCACTCCCCCGATTCATCTCCCGGTGCCCTCGCACAATTTCTGGGCTGCGACGTGTAGCTCTCCCAGCAGGTCTACCCACCTGCACACCTCCACCACTGTAGTTGCCACCCGAGCTTACCTAGCTCCTCACCCTAACCTAACTAACTGGGGAAGGCCCTCTCCTGGCTCTGTCACCCCACTGGTGCCCTCTGGCACTGGGCTACCCGGGTCCGTCCTCCGGATCCTCGGGCCCCATCCACAACAACTACTACCGGCTCCCAGAGCCCTCCTGCGGCCTCACCTGGCCGACATCCTCACAGTGGTGGAGTGCCCAAACCAACTACACACACTAACAGGCTACACGCCCAGCCATTTCCACAACACTAATGCACCCATCCAAAGACCATTCTTTCACCCGCACCACAGATGCCAATATCCAACCACAATTTACCTATACCCTCTACCTAACACTTACTCTACCCGCCCCGGGTATCCGTGATGGGGGTCCACTCTTCCCCCATTCACACCTTCGCACCATCCACTCCACTCCACAATTTCCACCATACTCACTCCACGACCATCCATTCCAATACTCCAGATATTCCACACTACCATTTATTCCACACAGCCACATACACCTGTTGTTGCACACCTGTGCCCTCACACCTGGTGCCACCTGCACCCTCCTTTCTTCCTGGACCATTTGGTCAACACAACTCGCAATCACCTTCACTCACTCATACACTGCTCCACACACCTGTTCAGTTGCACACCTGTGCAATCACACCTGTTCAATCTTCAAACACACGGCATCATCTCAGCTAACTACTCCCCTCTGAAACTTGCGCTTCCCAGTCGTCCCTTTAAACTATTGCGCTCCCACGTCATTATCATCCACACTAAACTACCTGCGTCCCCACTACAGGTATCAGTCACTAACTAAACTTAACGTTACCTAATGTCATCTTCGCTAGATCCCTACACACGATATATCCTAACCCACCCGGGCTAGTTTTCACTGCCATCAACCCCATAAACTATAGCGCATTTGCCCCACCTTTGAGGGATGACAGAGTTGCCATCCCACCACATGGGGCGTTCCCACTATCAATTTTGCACACCAAATTCCACAAATCAAAAATTTTCCATTTACTGCCAATTCTACCCACTATTATAAATTTCGTATCAAATCACTACTATCATCATCACAGTCCGCTATATCCTAGCCTCGGTGCGTCATGACATCATTAAACTCGCTTCGTAAAGCCGAGCAATGAATTCGGGTGGTTTGGTCACCTGCAGGTTGAATCCGTCCGGCTTTCGGTTCAAGGGAGGTGGTTTGGTTGGGCCGAGATTCCACGCACCGTCTCGGCGCGGCACCTTGCGGTCCCGGGCCCGATGGCTCAATCTCCCCCGGTCGGAACCGCGTCCCCACGAGGGGGCACCGTTCCGCTTCCTACCACTCGCCCTTGAACCGGACCGGTCGCCTGGCCCGACAAGGCCCGGACTCGACCGTGCGGGGCGGGGCCAAGCCTGAATCGGCAACGACGCTTCGAAGAGAAGCGACGCAGCATCGACCCGCGCCGGGCCTCGCACCCAACAAAGCACCCCGCACCCCGAGTGCTCGCATCGGCTATCCGTCGCCCTAACCGCTAACCCGGTTACCGTCGATGCTTTACTTGCATGCTCACACGCATACGCTACCCCTTTCACCCTCACAAAACCCGGCGTTCCAACGCCGTCCGTACAATCCACCAACGCTCTCCCTGTTACACACCACACCTCTCGCGCACACTCTTGCGCACACTTTGGTCCACATCTCTCTCCTCCGTTACGTCCTCCGTAACACTCACCATGGGCGTGCACTCTTGCATCCACCCACTAACACGCTCACATGGGCTCTCCCACACCCGCGCTACCACCAATTCAGGTGTGCTTCCTCGCACACGTTCCACCACCACCTTACTCTCCGTGTCACACTTCGTACACCCCGACGTGCATTCTCGCTCGCATTCGGTTTCACACTCGCGCTCCGATGTGCCCTCTCGCACCTGCGCCATCACCAACTCACTATTCGTGTCACACTCCGTACACCCCGACGTGCATTCTCGCTCGCACTCGGTTTCACACTCGCGCTCCGATGTGCCCTCTCGCACCTGCGCCATCACCAACTCAGGTGTGCTTTCTCGCACACGTTCCACCACCACCTTACTCTCCGTGTCACACTTCGTACACCCCGACGTGCATTCTCGCTCGCACTCGGTTTCACACTCGCGCTCCGATGTGCCCTCTCGCACCTGCGCCATCACCAACTCACTATTCGTGTCACACTCCGTACACCCCGACGTGCATTCTCGCTCGCACTCGGTTTCACACTCGCGCTCCGATGTGCCCTCTCGCACCTGCGCCATCATCAACTCAGGTGTGCTTTCTCGCACACGTTCCACCACCACCTTACTCTCCGTGTCACACTTCGTACACCCCGACGTGCATTCTCGCTCGCACTCGGTTTCACTCCCACACTTTATAACACACCCACTCGCCGACGCACACTTTTTCCTCCCACGCGTGCCATTTCCACTCACACGGGGACCCTTCACCAACGCCCGGATGCTTCCTCGATCCCAAGCGCGCGAAAATTCTTTTGTCGCCTAACAGTAACATCCTCTTACAAAATCTCCCCGCACAATACACAACAGCACGTCTCACCTTCGGGGTTCTTCTTCCTCCCTGCACCAAAACCTGCAAACTTCCATTTGGATTAGCGAGTACAGCATCGTGATGTGAGCAGGGACTTTGTACATAATCCATTTCTCCCTGCAATTCCCGGGCTACCTCCGTCATCTCTTCAATTTCAATGCCCACTTCCGCTTTTTCTTTACTCACCTCGACGACCGTTGGCTTTAATAAAATTCCCTCTACCTCATCGGTCGCCGGCTTTTCCAAACCCCGTGTCGCGATTTCTACCCCCGTCATTGTACCCGCGCTTTTCTCCGCTTCGCTCAACCAGCGCTTCTCGACCCGCGTTACTTCCTTGTGCACCCCTGGGACCCTTTCGCCCAACTTGCGGTCTATGTCTTCCTGTATTCTTTTTGCCGTGGCGTTCATTTGCTCCTGAAATCCAACCGGGTTGTACCTTGCTTCGTGCCTCACTTTTCCCATGTCTATCCCCTGGGTAGCCATCATTGCATCAAATCCCTTACTGTCACCCATCAGAGAGGCACCGAAATGCATCATCAAAACGCCCCAGTCCATTGGCACTGCGGGTCCGGCTACCGCGCGCTCGTGCGAGGCGCCTTTTTGCGCGCCTGAAACCTCGTGCGCCATTTTGTGCACCTGATACCCCCTCAACCACACCTTCTTTACTCTCCTCCACCCTCCTCCACATACATTTCCCCGAGGTCCTGGGTCGATTCTACCCCGTCTATCTCTCCCACCGGCATCCCGTCGCCTTGACCAGCCATGGCGCGATTTCAAAGCTCAGGTTTTGTAAAACAAAACAAATTTCGGCCGCTCCAAATTTTGACCAAATTTTTTTTTAGATGTTTTAAAAATTTGGTTCGGGCCCCGAATCTCACGCCCAGACACCAATTGTTGCAGACGCGGCTTAGAGATGTTATTTTACCGAGCGGTTGGTATTACCGCGTCCGCACAGTTACTCCCCGATTAGAACCCGATCCCGCCCAAACGTTGGCCGGATCGCACCGCAGCTGCTCAATGAGGGAAAAGACGAAAACGACGCAATGCAAAGAGGAAAAGGAATAAAACGGGAAGACGTACAGACGAGTAATGGGATTTATTATTTACACAAGCAAAAAGGAGCAATCAAGGTTTATTTACAACACATAAGACGCAGGTGACACAGTGCAAATACTAGCTTATAGTTATACAGACTTAACTTATTCCCAGGACAGAACAAACAAAGACACTGACTCACGCGGGGAATTGCAGAGTGGATTGCTGGAAGGAGGTGTGTGGCTGGAGGGGGGGGGGGGGCACGGAGCTGGCTGGAGCTTGATCCCGCACGGGACGTCGGGCTGGACCTCGACGGCCGCTGATGCCACCGGGCCTGTCGTGTGCGCGGGATCACGGGTCGGAGCTGCTTGGTGGAGCCGATGCGCTGGTGGGGGGGTCTGGCGTGACAGGTTCTCTCCTCCTTACGCGCTCTTGCTCTGATGACCCAGCTCTTTTTCGTCCCTCCTTGTCTCAACTCAAAGTGCATCTAATGCAACCAACTGACCACCGACTCCACTGACTGACTCCTCACGACTCTCTCTTGACGACCAACTCACGACTCTCTCTCGTGCGCGCCTTTATAACGCCTCCGGCGATTAAGCCGCCGGCCTTCAGGACACGCCCATCGGGGTCCTCACCTCGGCCCTGGTTGGTCGCGCGACCCTCTGGCTCCGCCCTTGATGACGACGGGCGGGCACGCCTTTCTTCTCCGATTCGAGCACATGTTCAATGGTGGTTTTGGAGGGGAGGTAATTGAGAATCGAGGCCCGGCAATGACGGAAGGGGATGTAAAAGGAAATGGTGATTTTGGGGATGGGAAGGAAAGGGGATCTATTCTCTTTCACTGGTGCAATGGAGTACTTCAATTAATGGGAGACACAGCCTTACTCTAAAACACAGAATAAGAGATAACTATCAACAGGGGTATTCTATTATTTGGCTGATGTGTATGCTTGTGGACTAATTATGGGATGCCCTTTCACCTTTACACAGCTCCGGAGGTAGGGGGGCACAGAATAAACAATAATAATAATAATACAGCACACAATCAAAAAAATACAGTCCTCATCTCCGCAACAATATATAGCTATCAAGTGAATTTAATGTAAATTGACAATGTGTGTGACCTTGACCTTTAACCTATTGACCTAAAATACTGTTACGTTTGTATGGGGCAGACAATAATTACCTTAGAGCCAGGTAGAGTGTATAGATTAGTGTGCTCTGACTGTCGTGAAGAAGAAGGAACCTCGATGTATAATAAGTAGGAAATTTGTGTAGACCGGATGTGGTGTAAGTGTATCTTCGTCCCCATGAGAGGGTTGGGGTTTGTTAATCAGCAAGGGATTATGGGTAATTCATCCCCTGTATGTAATTGCCTCTGTAATCTTTTCCTGCATTCCTTATGACACCACACTACACCCACGTAGTAAGAAATCGGTCATTACCACACTAATTGGAAAGACCAATTATCAATTTCAATTTCAATCAGGCATCCAGCACTATCGCGGATAACACCGACTTGGTGAGCGCAAAGGCACAAAAGGTCCGTGAAGCCATGCCTCAAAGAGCAGTGATTGGCAGGGATTTGATTGGCACAGAGACTGCTAAGATGAGACTCGCTGATGGGAGCGGAGACGGAGACGTTTTGGGATGACATCCGAGCCTCAAGTACAAAATAGGTGGAACGGCAGACATTTTCCCTTCTCGTTTTGGATCTGGTGGTGAACGGTCGTGTGCTGACATTTTGTCTTCTCGTTCTGGATCCCATAGCGAAAGGTCGCTTATTGGCTCTTGCGCAAGGAAGATTCATCACGAACGGTCGTGTTCCGACATCTTGATAGTGATCGTGAGGAGAAGGAATTGCGGACTGAGAACTGCGGTTTCCCAAGCAAGAACGACGAGTGGATGGGCGCTGCCTGATCGCTATGATCTCAGCGAAGCCAGGAGTGAGCAGACGTGCAGCGAGGCCTAGTTTGTGCCAAGGAGCGCATCTTCCCGCCAAGGACTCTAGGGGTTTTTTGACGATATTCAAGAGCCGATTTGAGCTAAGTGCCACAAACAACACATATTTATTTCAGTTATTTTATCCCTTGTTTGTATACGGGTCTGTGTGGGAGCGCTCCAGTTAGGAATTTATTTTTATCGTGCTTTTCTTGTTACCGGCATTTCTTTCATTAAACCTGTTTATTTGTAAATTTTAATTCCGTCTCGGTTTAAGTTAATCATCACAGGTGTGAAGACCGCCGGTGGACCCGTGAAGGAAGCTCTTCGGCCTCCTTTCCCTCGCGTGTAACGAAGGTCCGCCATGGAATTAAACGCCTCAGAGTGTTAAGCTTGTTTGGTCATCTGTGTCACCCTGCGGTGTTCACCACACAGGGTAGTCACACGACAATACAACACTACAACAGGCTTCTAACTTGTGACTACCTCTCTACGAGGTGGTTAAGCTTTGTGAAGATCACAGTAAAATTGTGACCTCTAAGTGATTGACATGCAGATAAAAGATCAAACCAACTAAAATACAGTACTGTGAATCTCCAATTTCACAAGCAACAAGTGGTGATTGTAGGATGTCTTAAGTGTGTCAATCACATCTAATTCTTCATTTGGCTCCGAGTAACAAGGATGTTGCATCAGTCACAATGCAAACACTGCTAACGAATTCGACTTTTTCACTTGTATTTCTCAAATTAAATAATATAGAGTCCTATGTATCTTCAATGAAAGCCAAAAAAACGCATTTTGCAATACTTACATTTCAGCAAACTTAAAAAACAACAGCATTAAATCACATTGATGAGGGCAGTTCTTATTGGATCTGGCCATCCATCACCACATGCCATAATACTCATAAGAATATATTTTCCGTCATTTCACTTTGTGCTTTTTCCGCAGGTTCGTGCCCGAGGTATTTCCTCATTACAAGCTCGTGTGCTATGTTTTACTGGGTCAGAAAGCTGGACAGAGCATGATGGTGTCCAGCCGTGGTTTGTGGGATACCTCCACAGACTCCTTTGGCTGCGAAACCTTTTCCAATGCATCCATTTATGCCACTGCAACGGTATATGGAGTTTATTTTGAATAAAATATTCACAACAAAATATACTGAACATCAAAAGAAACGTATCACTTTCATTTTTTGAAATGTGCAGCTTTACAAACACGTTTTTCAATTGTAATGGCTGATCATGTAACAGGAACTTCACTTCAATCACCTGGTTGATCAACAATGGCATGCTTGAGTGGTTCTGTATAGGGATCTTTCCCTTTAAATAATGACCCTCAGAATGAAATCCTTCAGTTCTCGTGGTTAGACATTCATTTACTGCTGTCTATAGTCACTCTAGAGCCGTGGGTCCCAACCTGAGGCCAGGGGGCCATGGTCTATTTCTTGGGGGGGGGGGGGGGGGGGGCATGGTAATTTGAACCATACTAAAAATTAAATCTTGTTTTTTTGTTTTTTTAAATATTGTTTTGACTTTGAAATTGTTTTTTTTTGCCTATTGCAGATTTGACGTTATGGCTTCTGGGAGTAAAAAAAGAAAGTATCTTGCACGTGCGTGCTTGCTTCACATGCAGCGTGTACATAAAGTTTGGATTCACGTCCATTACCGTGTCTGGCCAAGAGAAACCACAATGTGTGCTGTGTCACAAGGTTTTGAGTGCTGAATCCATGAGGCCATCCAAGTTGAAGTTGCACCTGGAGACGAATCACGCACAACATGCAAAGCAGGATCCCGAATTTTTCAAGCGCATGAAAGAAATTTAAAGCGACAGAAGTTGGATGAGGGAGGACCTTTTCAACAACAAAATGTAGCAACTGTCCAGGCTTCTTATTAAGTTTCTCTTGAAATTGCAAAGAAGAAAAAACCCCACTCGATTGGGGAGACACTCATCAAGCCTTGTACCCTCCTCATTGTCGAACGGGTTCTCAGCAAGGCAGAGGCACACAAAGTTGAACAGGTGTCTTTATCGAATAACACAGTGCAGCGTCATATCCGTGACATGTCGGAAGATGTGAAACAACAGATCATCAATGAGATTAAGGCGGCACCTTTCGGCCTGTTTTCTTTTCAACTTGATGAATCGACCGATGTTAGTTCCTACTCCCAGCTACTGGCATTCCTTCGCTATGTCAAGGGAGATGATATCAACGAAGAATTCTTGTTCTGCAGTACCCTGGAAACAACGACAAAAGCTAATGACGTCATGGAAAAAATGAAGTTGTTCTTCGATGCGGGAGGAATTCAGTGGGAGAATGTATGCGGTGTCTGTACTGATGAAACGATTCCTGCCATGCTTGGTTCCAAATCCGAATTCCAAGCAAAGGTGAGGATGCTGGCACCACAAGCGAAAGGAACCCACTGTATGATTCATCGCTACACCCTGGCTTGTAAGACTCTCCCTCTCTTATTGAAGAAAGTTCTTGAAGTCGTAATCAAGATTGTTAACTACATCAAGGCAGGGGCTCTCAACACCCGAATGTTCAAAGACATGAATGCGGAACATGAAACGTTGCTGTACTATACTGCTGTACGCTGGCTTTCGAAAGGGAATGTTCTGAACCGTGTCTTTGAACTTCGTGTTGAAGTCAAACATTTATTGAATCTTCAAGGGAAACATGACCTCCTGCAGCATTACGCCGAAGAATTGTGGAACGAACGACTTGCTTATCTTGCTGACATTTTCGAGCAGCAGAAACAGCTGAACCTCAAGCTCCAAGGAAGAGCGACTAATATTATTCTTTTCCACGATCATCTCAGAGGATTTGTTGCCAAGCTCCAAAACTGGCGCAGGAAAGTGAACACAGGAAACATTGCTATGTTCGAAAGAATGTCTGAATTGCAAGACAGCATGGGAAAATAGCTTGATCCCGTACTGAAAAATGACATTCTTGAGCATCTGCAGTCACTGGAGCGAGAATTTCATAAGTATTTTCCTGATTTAGACGACAATGAGGCAAAAATTGTGAGGGATCCTTTTTCCGTCAACCTTTGCGTGGAGAGCATGCCGGAGGCAATGCAAGATAAATTCCTGGATCTCTGAAACGATTCATTTGCCAAAGACACATTCGAAGAGAAGAGCTTAACGGAGTTTTGGGTGGGAATGGGTCGCTACCCTAATATCAGCCAGATAGCTATCCGATGCTTCTGCCATTCTCGTCTACCTATCTCTGCGAAGCGGGGTTTTCCATGCTGTTGAATATCAAATCGAAACAGCGTAATCGGCTCCACGTGGAAGATGACCTCAACTGTGCCGACTGTGTCTCAACCACGGATACCCCAATTGGTAGCTAAAATGCCATTTCAGCCATCCCACTGAGTTTTAAATTCACTTTTACGGCGCATGCACCGCGTCCCTAGTTTTGATTACCTGAGTTGTTGTCGAATTGAGTTTCTTTTTGTGAGATTATAACACACTGCATTAAATACAGACACAACAGAGGTTTTTAGTTTTCACATATTCTTGACTTGGAACCTTTCCATACTGTTTTCTTGTGTGACAGTTCTATTTTATGCTGTCCATAGTGTTGCAACTGATAATTAAAATCTCATATAAAACATGCATCATTCGAGCGACGTTGCTTTGTTTGCTTCTTCCAAAAACGATGTAGTTGGGAGCCAGTAAGGAACAGAAAAAAAAACTATGGAACTCGATGTTCATGTTGGCTACTTGGAATTCCTCATTTTCTGTGTAATAATTTACCAATTCTCATACAAACAAAAGAGCCAATTAAAGGAAAAAACACCTCTCAGAATGCACCACAGAGCATTTAGAAATCAAAATTTTTCTGGAGGGCATGCCCCCAGAGCCCCCGAGCCTGCTTACATGCGCTCCACCGCTTGCGAAAGGGAGGGGGGTGCTGGGGATGTGCTCTGGGAGCTAAGTGGGCCATAACACAAAAAAGGTTGGAAACCCCTGCTCTAGAGGCTTCTGACAGGGAAAACAACAAGAAAATTCAGATTCAACGCCTGACATCTGAACAACGTTTAATGGCAGTTGGGATGCTTGAAGCTGGTGTAAGCCAGCGAACAATTGCCCAACGTCTTGGTTTCTCACAGCCTGCAATCAACGGCTGTCAATTGGCAAATGTTCATTCAAGGCTTGCAGGAGGAGTGGGACAGACTTCCCCAGGACCGCATCAAACGCCTGGTACAGAGCATGCGTCGGAGGTGCACAGCCTGCATCACAGCCCAGGAAGGACACACACGATATTGAGGACTGCTGTCATTCTATCCTTGACTGTTGGGAGTGTTGTGTCCATTCCTATGGCATTTTGTTTTGACTGTATTCAGGTGCATGCCTTTGGTGTTGCAGTGCTGTGACTTTTGTTGCACCACCCCTTGTGATGTTCATGCTTTTTGCTTTTTTGTGATTGAGGCAACCTCTTGTTTATTGACATGTGTTTGGTGAAGATAGCTGAACCTTACCTCTGTGTTCAAATATTTTTCCTTTTTGCGTGGAGGATTTCAATGAGTGTCCTTCTAAAGATTTGATGTTTCTTTTGATGTTGAGTTTAGTAATCGACAGTGTTAACCACAGCAAATGAGAGACCACAGTATTTGTTTCTTTTCAATTTGTATCAGTAACATCCCTCTTGTAGATAATTAATTACTCTGCGCTCACGAAGCGAAAAGCGAGGTTAAGCATTCATTACGTACATGTCTGCATTTAAAAGATCCATTCTCTTGGCAACCGTTGGTCTGATTGACACGAAAGTTTACCATCGAAGCACCTCCGCCTGCACAATTTTTTTATTCATAATTATGACGTCATCGGTCATGTGGTACGAACGCCATCTTGGAAAAACGTTACACCTCTATATCTCCCAAACCACTCAATGGAGAAAAATGAAACATGGCTCATTGTCAAGTACTCACCATGGGGAATAAGATATGTTGATGTCATCGGTGCCTTAATTATGACATCATAATTCATCAAGTACAACACTTATCTGATCGTTATTTTAAAAAATTCTCAGCAACTGTTGGTCTGATGGGCACAAAATTTTCACCATAGGAGCACTTCCTCATGTAGAATTTTTTAATGATAATGATAACTTCATAGGTCATGTGGTACAGATGCCATCTGGGAAAAAAAAATCGAAAAAGGTTGCACCTCTATATCTCCGAAACCGCTCCATGGAAAACATTGAAACATGACTCGTTGTCAAGTACTCCCTTTGGGGAATAAGATGTGTTAATGATAATGTCATCGGTACTTTCGTAATGACGTCATAATTCGACAGGGACAACGCGTAGTCTGATCAGTTTGAAATGTATTGAGCGTGATCTATGCAACAATTATATTAGAGAATATAAATTTATGATGTCATCGCTCACGTGGTCTGGCAGCCATGTTGGATCAAAGAAAAAAATGTTCAAAAACAGATAAGAAGAGTTGGCTCGCAACAAGTTGACCGCAGGGTAAGTATTCTATGAATACCATCTAGTTTGTGTGATGTGGTTATGCTTGTGTGGTGCGCAGACGATGCATTGCCGATGCAAGTTTGAGTTTATAGAACGGATAAACCGACTTTTTTTCGGTTTTACCCCGAAGCAAAGTGCAAAGCGGGGATAAGCAATTTATTCACTTTGTCTGTCTGTCTATGTCTGTGATTGAGGATCTACTTGATTTCAATTGAATTATATATTTTAACATTGGAATATGGTATCTCAAAACGAAGGGTATCATTGGGTATATCATAAACGATATAAATAATAAGCGAAGTACCAACTTCTAATCTGGTGTGTGGTTGTATATATCTAGGCATAAGGAAGAACGCTATTGAAAATTGGGTCACCACGTCAAAATCCAAGATGGCCACCACCATATATAAGTCTGAACCTTGTGAACGAAATATCTTGAAAAACAAGCATTCTGAGTATTGCGCTGCAATACCCCTACCAAATACCCCATTGCCCCTACCAAAGTTCAAAGTGCCATAACTTTGTCAAAAATGATCGAATATGCAAATTTATGCATGGTTGATGCTGGTTTTCAAACTTGATCTGAGGTATGCTGAGACACGTGTGTCACGCCTCGCCTCGTTGATAAGCCCGCAAGGTCGCTCCGTGGAGCGGCCTGCACGTATTGCACTGTGTGAATTATATAATTACCAACTCACGGTCTGAGGTACTAGCGATTCAAGAGATATCCATTTTAAAAAAATATTTTCGTTTTATTAATGATATCTGCCAAACCACGTGCCCTATCGCAAATTCCAAAAGGACATTTTAGTAGACTGGCATGCTGAACAGATTTGTGAAGTTTCCCCTCGATTGGATCAAAAATGAGGGAGGAGCTCGGTTTTAAAGGTTCATGCTTAGAAACGTCATAACACTGAAACCATCAGTAATTTACTATATTTTTCGGTTCACGATCAATTATAATTGATCGTGAACCGATCCGGAGGGGCGGAGCCAAGCCGAGCAACATATATATACACCGATAATTATCGATGTGTAGATATATGTTGCTCGGCTTGGCTCCGCCCCTCCGGAAAGCGCACGCTGTGTCGTGCTGTTGACGTTCGCGAGACGAGGCTGAGCACACGCAGTGCGGCTTGAGAACTCGAGAATAAACAAGTTATCCATTTTTTTTTCTTTCCTTTAATTAACGATATCTGCCAAACCACGTGACCTATCGCAAATTCCAAAAGGACATTTTAGTGCTGAACAGATCTGTGAAGTTTCCCCTCGATTGGATCAAAAATGACGGAGGAGCTCGCTTTTGAAGGTTCATGCTTAAAAACGTCATAACTCTGAAACCATGTGATGCATGACGTCATGCTCGTTGACTCTTTTGTTCGTCATGGGTATGCGATTCTGCCTGCAAAGTTTGGCCTCGATCTGTTCAGCCGTTGCAGAGAAAAAGGGGTTTTCGTGTTTTCATGAAAAACAATATGACGGCTGAACCACGTGACCTGTGACGTCATAATTACCAATAAATATTCTACAGACCGAGTCCATCACATGGTGAAAATTTTATCTCAATCGGTCCTATTATTGCAGAGAAATTGGTTTTTAAAGGAAATTAAAACTAAAATGGCACTGAGTTAATGATCATCAGAATTATCATAATTCCCAAAATTCAAAGTGCCATAACTTTGTTAAAAATGATCGAAACGTCGTGAAGTTCGAACCTGACCTGTAACTTATCATGAGGAAACCATGTGCCAAGTTTGAAATCATTAGCATTAAGCGTTTAGAAAAAAAGTCCGGAAAACTGTTCTTTGCCTGACGGACTGACAGACGGAGGGACGGAGTGCAAACCTATAGTCCCTTCCGGTGTACACCGGTAGGGGACTAATAAGCGAAGTACCAACATCTAATCTGGTGTGTGGGTGTATCTAGGCACAAGGAAGAACGCTATTGAAAATTGGGTCGCCACGTCAAAATCCAAGATGGCCGCCACCATGTATATGTCTGAACCTTGTGAGCGAAATATCTTGAAAAACAAGCATTCTGAGTATTGCGCTGCAATACATGTCCCCTACCGGCAGTCTGTCGTCCGGAAAACTGTTGGGGAAATTACCAAGGGTTATTTATCCACAGGTTCTGAATCGTTCCCAATCGCTAATTACCTCAAGACGGGCTCACCTGTGATTCGCACTCGGGACTTCGATTTATACACCTTGCAGACAGGTCAGCAGAAGCGCGAGAAAAAAGTTGTTGATAAAGAACCTTTTGAGTCGCTAAATATCAGTAATTTATTATATTTTCCGGTTCACGATCAATGATCGATGTGTATATATATATATGTTGCTCGGCTTGGCTCCGCCCCTCACGAAAGCGCGCGGTGTCGTGCTGTTGACGTTCGCGAGACGAGGCTGAGGGCGCGCGGTGCGGCTTGAGCAGAATTTCCATTTTTAAAATATTTTCGTTTAATTAACGATATCTGCCAAACCACGTGCCCTATCGCAAATTCCAAAAGGACTGTAGTAGACTGACATGCTGAACAGATCTGTGGTTTCCCCTTAATTGGATCAAAAATGAGGGAGGAGCTCGGTTTTAAAGGTTCATGCTTTAAAACGTCATAACTCTGAAACCATGTGACGCATGACGTCATGCTCGTTGACGTTTTTGTTCGTCATGGGTATGCGATTCTGCCTGCAAAGTTTGGCCTCGATCTGTTCAGCCATTGCAGAGAAAAAGGGGTTTTCATGTTTTCACGAAAAACAATATGGCGGCCAAACCACGTGACCTGACGTCATAATTAACAAAAATATTCTACAGACCGAGTCCCTCATATGGTGAAAATTTGATCTCAATCGGTCCTATTATTGCAGAGAAAATCTTTTTTAAAGGAAATTAAAACTTAAAACGGCACTGAGATTATCAGAATTCCCAAAGTTCAAAGTGCCATAACTTTGTCAAAAATGATCGAAACGTCGTGAAGTTCCAACCTGATCTGTAACTTTTCATGAGGAAACCATGTGCCAAGTTTCAAATCATTGGCGTTAAGCGTTTAGAAAAAAAGTCCGGAAAACTGTTCTTTGCGTGACGGACGGAGGGACAGCGTGCAAACCTATAGTCCCCTCCAGTGTACACCGGTAGGGGACTAATAAACGAACTACTAACTTCTAATCTAGTGTGTGGGTGTATCTACACATAAGGAAGAACGCTATTGAAAATTGGGTCGCTATGTCAAAATCCAAGATGGCCACCTCCATGTATGTCTGAACCTTGTGAGCGAAATATCATACCATAGCATGTTTTCTGCATCTTCCACTTTGTCAACTCACATCACTTCCCTGACGGGGACCTAGGCATAACGCTTGTTCCTCCTATCCTGACAACTGCCCCAGTCTCTGCTGATGAGAAACATCCCCATAACATGATGCTGCCACCACCATGCTTCACAGTAGGGATGGTGTTCTTTGGATGATATGCTGTGTTGGGTTTGTGCCAAACGTAACCGTTTGTATTTTGGCCAAAAAGTTCCGTCAGACCCAAAAAACTTTTTGCCACATGGCTGCAGAATCTCCGGAATGTTTTTTTTGCATACCTCAAACATGACTCAAGGGGGGCCTTTTTGAGTAATGGCTTCCTTCTTGCACAGGACAGACTTGTGGAGTGCTTGGAATATTGTTATCACATGCACACAGTGACCAGCCTTTGCCATAAAGGCCTGTAGCTCTTTCAAAGTTGTCATTGGCCTCTTGGTGGCCTCTCTGATCAGTCGCCTCCTTGCAGGGTCATCCTGTTTGGAGAGACGGCCTGATCGAGGCAGGGTCTTGGTGGTACCATTCACTTCTTAATGATCATCTTGACTGTGCTCCAAGCGATATTCAAGGCCTTTAAAATATTTTACACCCATCGCCTCATCAATGCCTTTCCACAACTTTATCCCGGAGACTTTTTAAAGCTCATTGGTGCTCATGGTTGAGTCCTTGCTGTGAAATGCACTACCCAGCAAAGGAAACAGACAGGAACAGCTGAGTTTATTCTGAAATAATCAGAATCACTACAATTTAACACAAGCCAATTAACTTGATTTGGGATTTTGAAGTTGATTGGTTACACCTGAGCTAATTTACAATTGCAATTATAAGGGGGGTGGACACTTATCCAACCAAGATATTCTGGTTTTGTATTTGAATTAGTTTTCTGAAATTTGTAGAATTTGTTTTTCGCTTGTAAGTTGTGGGTTACGATGTGTAAATAAAGGTGGAAATGTCTGATTCAATGCAATTTAACTCCAGGCTACCTGGCAACAAATGGTGAAAATTTTGAAAGGGGTATAAATTTTCCATATGCACTGTACATTACATACATACAATACATTATAATATCTATACATAAATACATACCATTTTGGTAAAACATCAAGACGTGTTCAATAGAGGAAGAAGAACTGCAGAATTTTGTGTTTTATTACATTTTCAGAAAGAACCAAATAAGCATTTCTCCAAATACGGGTACCAAGACAGGCACACATTTTTCAACTTTGTACCTTATTTCCAGTGGATGCAACTTGACATCATAGCAGCAAGCTCCGTGGTTAAAAGGTGAGGCCGAATGCACAGGGTAAAACGTCCAGGGTCGGGACAAGCCATTTTGGCACGTTATAAGAGACAAGATAGTCACTTGAAAATAGTGGGGATGGGGAAGCAATTTAATCCATAAACCAATTACTATGGCTGTATCGGATCGAGCATTGATCAATACGATGAAGGAGGATCTTAGTAATTTACCAATATTTTATAATACAATCCCTGATCATATTCAAAGTGCCATAACTTGAAGCAAATAACAACAAAAAAGTGTTTCCGATTTTACAAACATAGATATAGTCTTGGTCAGAAGTTAAAGTGGGTTCAGGGCTGTGGGGCGGGAGCCCAATATATTGAAAACAATTCCAAACTTTCATCAGTCTAAAAGGAAACTAAAACGATAAATTCCAAAGCATTTTGGCAACAACACGTGAATGTATGAGATGCACAGAACAAATAGGGAGACTGCGCAAAGCAGACTTGAGGCAGACTTAGCTCTGATCTCCAAAATGCACTCTTCCTGACTTTCCAAAGTTAAAGGATAATAAATAAATGCAGGGCACAGAATGAAACATGCTCCAGAATCTACTACCCTCCTTGATAGTATTTATTATTTTTCAAAATACCACTTCCTGTCCCTCCCTACATTTCCAAAATACTTTCAATCACCAACCAACCAATTGAGGTATGACCTTGTGCTTGCACATCAACAAAAGAGGAGGTTTAAGGTAAGAAAGCAATTTTGTGTTCGGATTTGAAAAAACTTTAACATAAGCACCACACAAACTGTTTGTTGACATTATACACCTGTAATAGGTGAATATATTGCATGGTTTCAAAATCTAAGCGAGAGGGAGAGATTGGGGGGTATGAATGGGATTGCGCGGGGGGGGGGGGGGGGGGGGGGGGGGGCGTAGAGGGGTGATTATTCTAACATTTTATGCAAAATTTAAAAAACGTGAGAATGATTCCAAATAACGTCTGTGACGCATTAAAATTAATTAATGATATAGAGGTGCAGCAGAAGAGATGGTAGTTTCCTCATTGCCATTGCCTCAGTTTCCTCAGTTGCAGCAGAACTGCCTGGTTCAGAGCATCACAAGATCAAGGCTTAAAGGAGAATGATCTTGTTTAATTGGACAAGATCAATACGAGAGATGGAGAGGGGGAGAGACACAATGAGATAGACATTCACTTACCATAGCACGACAAGAATCTTGTAGACTTATTGTAAAAATACGATTTGTAGGTTTAGCCACCTACCGATGCTCTAGCAGATTAAAATCTTGGAGATTCCAAATACCCATGCATCCCATCGACTATCCATGCAAGGTGAACAAACAACTCTTAAATTTCACTGCAAGCACACACCTGCATGCTTGAAAGCAACAAATGCAAAACATGTGTGCAGCTTCAATAAGTAATGGATGGAGGAGTAGCACCGTAAGTGCGGTGCATACTACATACGTCATATGGGAAGTGGTTGAGGGAGAGTCTGTGAGCAGGGGTGGGTGAAAGGAAAGGGGAAGATGAGAGAAAGGGACACGTGGGGGGGGGGGGGGGGGGGGAATGAGGAAAAAAAAAAAAAAAAAAAAAGAACGGATGAGAGGGGGGAGGAAAAGTGAGGATGGGGGAAAAGATGAGGGAGGGGGAGGGAGATTAGAGGGAAAAGGAGGAATTAAGGGAAAAAGGAGGAGTGGAAAATAAATGGAGGAAAGGGAGTGGTGGGGGTGGGAGGAAAATGAGTATGGCGGAGGGAATGAGGAAAGGAAGTGAGGTGGAAGGAAAGGGAGTGGGATGGGGTAGGAGGAAAGGGAGTGGGATGGGGTAGGAGGAAAGGGCGTGGGGAAGGGGTAAGGGATGGGGAAGGAAGTCTGAAAGGAGGGGGAAGTGATTATGAAGGGTAAATTGAGAAAAATAAGGGAGAGAGGAGCATGTAGGGGAAATGTGTAAAGAGAGTAGAGAAAAGAAAAACTAAACAAATGTAGGGAAGAAGTGCACAGGGAAGGAAACAATAGAACCAAGCATGCCGATGCACAAACACAAATTGCTTTTAATTGTTTTCAGCAGCTGCTTTACCAAATTCTTTCAAATTGGAAGTTCATTAAAGTTTTATTATTTCTTGGACTTTTTGTCATCAATCCTGAAAATGTGATCCTTCAAAAATATCTCTCCGGCCATTTTAATTATCTGCTAGCTGCTTGTATCATTTTCCGTCAAAACTGTATTTACAGTCCCCTGCATCAGCCTGATATATGACAAGAAATTAAAATAAAACAATCAGAAACATCTTTTTTTGCTTTGAAATGGCATGAAAATTTACAACTACTGGTAATACAGCAGCTTGGCTGGAGGAATGTTAGAGGAGGAAAATATTAAATTAAAATCTAGTCAAGATTTAGTTATGCTAATACCACAGTAAACTTGCCTCCAAACTGTCACCAAGACAAGCATGATACATAAACTCAAAGTAACTTGATCTCCTTTTAACACGCAGTTAGTGAAATTTGAAACCAAACAGCAATTCCCGCTTTGCTCAAGCAGACTCATTTGTAACCAAAACATGGTCAGTCAAAGCAGGTGACCCTTTAAAAAAATAAAAATCACCGCTCTGCACCAACTGTGGTTCCGAAGCAACTGGTTGTCCAAAGCAGTGGATGATCAAAAACGGTCTTCTAAAGAAACTAATGACTCAAAGGATATATAGAGAGACAGAAAGGATGGTCACTCCAGAAGGTCATAAAAGCAAAACGAAACATGAACTCCAAGCACATCTCTAAACGTAATCAATAAGTTAGTGCTCACAGTGGTTAAAGCCAATTGCATGCAACAAACCAGAAATTGTAAAAATGAACGACAGATGGACAAACCAGTCTTGCATTGGTTCTGAAAATGTTTACACTAATGAAGAAATGTGTATATCTGGCAAATATATATAAATACACATACTCCAGCCTCTCCCACAAGTTTAATGCTCCATCGCACCATGGTGCAATAAAATGAGGATCGCAGTGAGGTCAAGTCGAATGAGCTGTACTCCGTCTCTGTCCGGAAAAGGGATGTGTTGTACTTAAATTCCGTGCAACCTTCAGAGAGTTGGCTCTGCCCAGCGTTTGTACCGAAAAAAAAATATTCCTTCAGCCGAGTATGTTCATCATTGCGTGCGCAGCTGGTAGTCTGAAACACCGGTGAGATAAGATGTATATTAACAAAGCAAAACGATGATACGAGATGCACAAACCATATCAACATGATGCATCATACCGTAACGGTGGAGGTGTTCAACCTGGAACTCAAACTTTAAAAACAAAGGGATGCACATCGAATGCTGCTGTCGTATTAACACAGTTCTTTCTGTCTTTATTTTACCCGGACACAAGGCTCACCTCCATTCTGCGTGATATAGCGAACCCACGGAAGAGCCTGGTAACCGCTCTTCTCGATAATCTTGAGGTACCGCACCTGTGATAGAAAAGAAAAGGCATCATAGCGAGTGATTACAAAAATACACAATAATTGTTGAAATTGCATATCAGTTATCTCAAGTAAATGCCCGCACGCATGCACACACACACGCACGCACGCACGCACGCACACACACACACACACACACACACACACACACACACACACACACACACACACACACACACACACACACACACACACACACACACACACACACACACACACACACACACACACACACACACACAAAGCCACACAGACAAAGCAAAGACAAACAGACAAAGACACACAAAGCCACAGACACACAGACTCTTTAAGGCAAGTTGAAAATAAACATTTTTATTGTCACATTGAGATTATTTTGATAAGTAAAAGGTGTTACAATGATAATGTTTTATTTTAAAAAACAAAAATGAATTGTATTTTACAATATTAATGAAATTTCTATATTTGGTGTAATCACCTTTTCATACAAAAAGTAGATATCCCTTTTGGAAAACCTTCCTGCAATTTCTGGGGAAATTCCATTGGGAGGTTCTTCCATACATTCTGCAATGTTTCCCATAATCTGTCTTTTGATTGTGGTTGTTTTCATTTTTATTCCTGCCCAAATAATCCAAAAGTCCTAGGTTAACACAAAATATCTTCTGGTTCAGGGATTTTTTTCCACGTGTTGATCGAATCTGCTGCTCCCGCTTCCACCTCATTAAGACTAAGTTTTCCGAACTAGATTCGTCGTATTTTTACAGCGTAGCCCAAAGGACAATGCCATCTACAACAGCGTTTGTCTGTCCGTATGTCCCCACAAACGTACAACAAATCAGAGCTGAGGATCTGGACATGTTTAGTAACCATTACAGTTATATATTTTACGAAAAGGAAATATAATAAACTTATGTGAAACGTTTTGGGGACCCAGCGGGTGTCGTAAGGTAGGTAGGAGGTTTCAGATATTCGTCAATAAAATTATGATTTTGAAATGCGATTGACACGGATCTTATTGCTCCCAAATCTGGAAGTGAACAGATGACGGTTCGCTGGTTTGATATCTCAATACAATGGCGATCTAACATTATATTTCGATATATTAACACTGGTATTAATTTGCGATTGCAATGATGAATGATGGTGTTTGGAATAAAAATATAGAGAACCTGCTGTCAATGCTTGACGTTCAACTAAAGGTGGCCCAGGAATGTGGAATTTATTGGTTCGTCGTTTGCCATTCACCGCTTTTTTTTTTTTTAACCCAAGTAATTCACGAACCGGCTGTACGGCTTACACATGCAAGCATGGAAACAGCCGTAAAAAGATGATGATGATGATGATGATGATGATGATGATGATGATGTACATAATAGTTAGACTATCAGTCTTGTTCTGTTATATCTTCGTCCCTGTGTTGCTGTTAGGCCAAGTAAAAAAAAAAAAATGTTTCTCGTCCGGACTTTTTTGAAAAAAGGAGGAGGGAGGCCCTTACTATTTACTATTTTCATTTTTTTTGATATTTTTTTTCCAACATGGCTGCCATTAATTGAATGACCACTGTGGCTGACTTAAAGACTCTATAGTTTGTCCAATGTAATGTGACACATGCCAGTGTTGATTGTTACCAAAAGGCCTGCAATTTCATTTCCAAATTAGCAAATAAATATATGTTTTAACATACGAACGTATGCTTACACACACGAATATAGTCATATTCCTTACTCAAATTTGTATCATTAAAAGTATGAAATGCAAGATTTTTACATGTAAATTGCACTTGCCCAGTGCACAACCGCTGCGAGAATTGACCGTCTTTAGCACAAAGTGTCTGCGTTAAGCCGAGCATGTATTAACCAGGAAGTTCCGTTAGAGGGCGGGATCCATAATAGTTCAGATCATCAATGCACAAGATACGATCAGCAAACGCCCGGAAACGGCAAGTTTTAGACCGAGTTTCTTCGCAAAACGATTTTTTTTTAAACAAGTACATTATATATTTTAAAAAAATAGTATTAAATAGGAAATAAAAGTAGGCGGCGACCAAAAAGGAAGCGGGCGGGGACGAGAAACATTTTTATTTTTTTTACTTGGCCTTATATCCTGTCCAATATTCCGTGTTAAGTCGTAACTTTTGTGCTGTACTTGTCGAGTTATTTTTCATGTTGTTCAAGGACTACTTTAGAGGGAGAGGGGAGTGAGGAGAGAGGTAAGTGGTGGAGAGAGGGGAGTGGGGAAGGGACAGGAGAGTGGGGGAGAAGGGGAGGGAGAGAGAGGAAGGGGATACTTTTGCTAGCTTTTCCCATCACTTGGGATTGCTACTCTTCCTAGTGTGCGAGTGTGTGTGAGTGTGAGTGTATATATATAAATACATATATATGTACAGTCACGTGAAAAAGTAAGTACACCCCATGTAAAGTTTTGACTTTTTCAACATATTTCAACATACAGCTATTTGATCTTCATTTCAACAATATTGACAGATAAAAGTGATATAATATAACAAATATCATGAAACATTTACATTTTGTAGTCCATTGTATTATTTAAATAAACATAAATGCAAATTTCGCATGTGGAAAAAGTAAGTACACCCTTGGCTCTAATAGGTGGTATTGCCCCCTTTGGCAGAAACAACCTCAAGTAGACGTTTCTTATAACTGTCTACCAGTCTCTGACATCGACTTGGAGAAATTTTTGCCCACTCCTCCATGCAGAATTCTTTCAGCTGGGCGATGTTTGAGGGGTTTCTTGCATGCACAGCTCGTTTCAAATCCCCCTACAACATCTCGATGGGATTTAGATCCGGGCTTTGACTTGGCCATTCCAGAACACGCCGTTTCTTTCTTTTCAGCCATTCCTTGGTGGATTTACTGGTATGTTTAGGGTCATTGTCATGTTGCAAGGTCCACCTTCGGTTGAGCTTCAACTTTCCGACAGATGGCCTCACATTATCCTCAAGCACCCTCTGATACAATGAAGAATTCATAGTGGATTTTATGATGGTGAGCTGCCTAGGCCCTGATGCAGCAAAGCTGCCCCAAACCATAATATTTCCACCACCATGCTTTACAGTTGGTATCAGGTTCTTGTGGTCAAATGCTGTCTTTGGTTTTCGCCAAACATGTCATCTGGTACTGAGGCCAAATAGCTCTACCTTTGACTCATCTGTCCAGAGCACATTGATCCAGAAGTGCTGGTCTTTGCCTAGGTGTTCATTGGCAAGCTTTAGTCTTGCCCCGATCTTCTTTCTGGACAGCAAAGGTTTCCTCCTGGTACACCTCACATGTAGACCAAATTTGTGCAGCCTCTTTCTAATGGTAGACTCATGCACTTTTACATCAACAGTGGCAAGCGCTACCTGTAGGTCCCGTGATGACATTCTGGGGTTCTTCGAGACTTCTTTCAGCATCTTGCGGTCTGCTCTCGGGCTGAACTTGCTGGGCGGCCTGGCCTGAACAAGTTGGCAGTTGTTTGGAATCTTCTCCACTTGGAGATGATCTTCCGGACAGTCGAATGATTGATTTCAAATTGTTTGGAGATCTTTATAAACCCCTTCCCAGACTCGTAGGCATCTATAACCTTCTTTCTGAAGGCCTCAGAGAGCTCTTCCTATCTAGGCATGGTGAGGTCGCACACTTCAACAACAAAGAACAAACCAAACTAAATGTCTGAGGTTTAAATAAGACAGGTTCCTCCAAGATCCTCTCTAACGATGTTCTAATCATTTGCACCTGAGCTGGTGCACCTGATTCTAATTTTAGGTATTTGAAGTAGTGATAAATGTAGGGGTGTACTCACTTTTTCCACATGCAAAATTTGCATTTATGTATATTTAAATATTACAATGGACTACAAAATGTAAATGTTTCATGATATTTGTTATATTATATCACCTTTATCTATCAATATTGTTGAAATGAAGATGAAATAGCTGTATGTTGAAATATGTTGAAAAATTTAAAACTTTACATGGGGTGTACTTACTTTTTCACGTGACTGTATATATACATGATAATTGGATGGAAAATGTGGCTGGTGTTTCCAAAAGTCTGTTTTCTGTAGACAGGGGTTGCAGGGTGTTTCACGCATCAGGAATAAATGGCCTCAACCTCGTTTTGCTTGGCCTTGGCCAAACCATCTGAGCTATAAGATACTGTTACGGTTTTTAGAACCTTCACTAATAAATTTTAGTAAATGTTTCCCTTATAAATGTTCCCCTGTAAATATCCCCATCAAGTGGCTTGTTAAAGATCGCACCCTAGTTAGTCCATGTACAACACGTAGCGAACCATAGGACCTCTCCGTAGTTATTTCATTATTATGTGTTTCAGTTAAGGATCTGTTCCCAATAGTTGAATCTGCGTTGCATTAATCAAATAAGATAGGCCCCTTTCAATTTCCCCAATCGCCTCACCCGCGCTTCAAAGTAACAGTCGGGCAGCGTTCGCTGCTCCTTGCCTTGATTCGGTTGTTGGCCCCAAACCGCCATAAGCCATGCGGTCAAGCTGAGGAAGAAGGGGGCGGAGCCACCAGAACAAGGTGTGGCACGTCGACTAGTCATCGGAGGTGGAGTCAGCAAGCCCTTACCGACCATCCAGCGCCGCGGTGAGCGAACCGGTAGGCGTGTCAGAGCCGACGGCTTGATTCCAACACGAACGATAAAAGCGGCTGAAAGGGACTGCTTGAACAGTCGGGTGAGAAGGTACGGTTGAGAGTCGGGTGAGAAGGTACGGTTGAGAGTCGAGTGAGAAGGTTCAGAGAGTCGGCTTGGATTTGGAGACGGCGCTTGGTGGGGTCTGGCTGAGAGAGACGAAGCTGCGCGGAGCCCTCTGACGAGCTGTTTTGAAAAGCCCCTACCGCATGAACGAATACGTGCAACTGCCGCCGGGTTTTGGCCTCGAGCCCGGAGCGTGGACTGGAGCCAAGCTCGACGCTGCGCACCGGCCCGGACCTTCCTACCCTGTCACCTGCATGGACCCTTCTCCTTCTTCCAGTCATTCCTGCCTGCCATTCCCTGTCGTGTAAGTCTGTTTGTCTGTCCTGGGCGCTGATAATATAAGACTGTTTAAGGCTGCCCGGTGTATCTTCTTCTTCTTCTTCGTTCTGTATATTACTTTCGTTTCTTCTTCTTCTTTGGTTTTGTACATAATTAATAAATTACACCTGTTCCTTCTTATTCTTTGGGTTTTCCTCTCATCCGGTCGCTTTAGTGTTTTCCCTGCTTGAATACCTGTGGTGCGATTTTGGCCAAACGCTCGGAGTCGGGTTAGTCCTTTGTTAATGGCTCAAGCTGCGGATTGCGAAACCGCTCGGCAAATACCATCTTGTCCGTGGTTTGAGCGGTACTTGTCTCCCTGCTTTGCAGAGGGATTGGTAAAGGTATTCGGGAGAACACCTTGACCAATAACCCTGACCAATTTCACCCCACAAAGGAGCGTTACAAGTACCAGGACTAGAGACGGCCAGCTTAACAGGCCAAGGGGATTAACCCCCCCTTGCTAAGGGGAGTGCCGTCTCTGAGATCTGTAACAATACTTTCTATGTCCAACAAGTTTGTGATGGAGTTCTCCTTGGGTGTAAAAACAGAACACCAATGTATATGTATGGAATATGCACCCCCTAAATGTGCAAACATGTTTTTGAAGAAACAAGGGCATTTTACGAAGAAAAAGAAAAAAAAGAAGGTGCATTATAAGGATGCTGTTTGTGGCAAAACAATTACCCATCTATGAAGAACTTTGTTCTTAAAATGAAAGGTGACAAACCTGAATGCCAGAGGTGGTGAAGTATGGTATCTCAAACTTGACGGTGATGGGTGGTTTGCCCTCCTGGTTGTCTGCCTCGACACTAGGCAGGCCAAAGTGCGCTCGCATCAGGAACTCCTTCCCGCCCTGCACTCACGTAATGGGGACCAGGGTTTGGGGGTGAAAGGAGTTCAGCTTGACACAATATCAATTGGAAAAGGCAAAGAGGCCTAAAGCTTAGATGTTTACCCATTCTTTGGAATTTTAGTAGCAGCACTGAAGATTATACTGATTAAAAATATCAATTAAAAAAAAAAACTCCAGTCAAGAGAAATGGTTACGAGAAAACAAATAGAAGTGCAGGCGGGAGAAGAGGTGGAAAAAAGAAGAGGAGGTGGAAGAAAGAAGAGGATGTGGAAGAAAGAAGAGGAGGAAAAGGACTAGGAGTTGAGGAGGAACAAAAACAATGAGAACATTTTCGATAGTCGTGACATTTGAGACACCCCTATTGCTAGCTCAATTTCAGGAGCCACAACATATAATCCATGACAATTGGTATCTCTTTCAAGGCTGTATTTGAAGTTGTGATGCAAGTCATATGTTTAATCTCATCTATCAATATGATGTTGAAGCATCAAGTGAGTTTCTGTCCAACAGTGAGAATTTAAATCAGCACATTTGCCTAGAAACAGTGAACAGCACTGATAATCTTGTCAAACATATGCCAAAAAGACATCCCATGATGGAATTTGAATGGCGATTGAATTGTAAAAAAAAAAAAAAAAAAAAAAAAAAAAAAAGATTGAAAAGTTGCATGTGCTGGATGCACAAAGAATCACAACAAAACTAATTTCATGAAACAGCAAAAATACCAACATTACAGCAACCCCTCTCTATCCCAACTCACAGGGAATGACTTGATGGACCACAAGATGGAGCCAACTTCAGGCAGCCATTTCACTGTTCCCACACTGGTCTTAAACTTCGGTGAATCCGCATCGTTGGGAACAGGCACCTGGATCTCAACGTTGTTTGCAGTTGAGCGACGCTTAAACTGACTCTTTGCCTGCAGATAGAAGTTGATGGCAAATCAGAATGCAGCAATTTAATGAATTTTCATTATTTTCTTTTTTTAATCGCCCTCGATAATTTTAATCAAATGGACAGTGCTCTGCCAGAATAAAATTAACAGCGATTGTGAACAAACCGAACAATCTGTGATGAAAACACAATCATGTGGATGACACATATTGGTATCTGGCAGCTCATCCTTTGGGATCATTCATTGCTTGAATCCATGAAGGCATCGAATCAAAGATATTCCGTGCAAGCCTGATCCAGATTTTGCCGAATGTGGAGTAGCATTTGTTGCAGCTCTTGCGTATTACTTGGCCGAGATCGGCTTTTCCGCAGGGGGTATGAGGGGCTGAGAGCTGATTAGAGGTCAGGGAGTATGTGGGCTGAGGATGATCATTTTGACAGGGAGGGTCAGGGTTCAGGGGTTCCAACTCAAAGGGGCTGGAACTGGGAGAAAAGTGTAAATAATAATAGGGAAATAAATAAGAAATGAAAGACGGTTTTATTGGGCCATACATAATAAATATATGAGTGCTTACTGATGGTCCGTGCCCCAATTAGCATTGCCAAACCCACAAGAAAGGTAACGCATTTGTAAAAGAGCGAGGACCCTGCCAGGTTTGGCTGTATCAATCGGCATTCAAAGCTGCTTGCCAACCTGATGCGACTTATCCATGGTGCAGCGGCCTGCAGAGCCTTAGTTTGGGAGGAGCCCAATAATTCCCCCTGATGGTAAAGCCCAAACCCCATGTCCGTAACAGTATCATTCAAATTTTTAGCAAATGCAAATATGCAGCAATCATAAACACAGCCTTGCGTTGGCTTAGCGGTTAGGGTGCCGGCTTGGGATCCCAGGATCCTGGGTTCGAATCCCGGTCGATCGCTGAATTAACGCCAGGGGGGTTGACTCAGCCTGTCATCCTTCCGAGGTCGGCAAATTGAGTACCAGCTTGCTGGGATGAATGATCACGGTGTGTACCCCGATTCAGAATAGGCACACTGTATCCCTGCGCATCGTAAGAGCGTGACCAAAGGTTGGCGTCAGGAAGGGCATCCGGCCATAAAAACATTGCCTCAAACAGGGAACCATGATTGTCATGGGGCCCGCAAGGCTAACCCCCGCTCTAGCGGGGAAAAATGGCCTTAAAACGATCATTCATTCATTCATTCATTCATAAACACAGTACATCACCTTTGTTAAAATGAACTGAAGAGCTCAAGCAGACATACCTTAATCATGATCTCCACTCGGCTATGCATGTGCTTCTCAATGACTGACTCGATCCATATCAAGGGCTTCACCTGGAAAAAAAAGTTGTTGTTTTTTTTTTTCCTTCAAATGTTAATCTGAATCAGACAAAGCCAAATAATTTCAGAAATTTTCTACTCAACCTGAATGAAGATTACTCCGTGATTAACAATTTATTTGCACCTAAACCAAGACAATCAAGAAAGATAATCTTACGTGAGTGTTCAGACGATAAGACATCAATTCAAACTCCCCATCTGGTGGAATGAATGAGATAGTCCGATCGTTCTCAAAACGAGAGAGACGCACACACTGGTGGAACTTCACATCCTCAAGCTCCACTGCTTTGCTTTTCCCTCCTATGTACGAAGTGAAGAGGAAATATCAAATTAACTTATAAATAACACCAAAACTTAATAAAAACAACAATAGATTTAAAATAACAAGAAGAAAAAGACATAAAATGTCATAACACCGGTCGCGGTTTTAGTAATTTTGCTGTACTGAGTTAAAGGCCGTCAGTCGGCCATCTTTGGTCAGATTACAAAACAAAATCTTCTGCATATGTATACTCATGTATTGTCTTTGTGCAAAGTTTGAAGAAAATCGGACAATACATGTTCAAGGAATGGTTGGGGAAATGCTTAAGTAACAAAATGGTGTCCTGTGGCCATCTTGGATCTGTTCTTGAAAAAATATGACGTGCAGAAGTAACCCATCATTCATTATCTGTGTGCCAAGTTTTGAGTAAAAGTAAAAAAAACATCATCATTTGAAAGCTGTGTGTGTTTGCAAAATAAAAATTTTAAACAGTACATGATGGTGTTGTGTTTTTTTTTTTTACTTTCACAGTACGGTATGGCTAAGCACTTTTAATAAACTGAAAGCGCATTCCTTCAATAAATTGGAAATGGTACCTGGTGTTGTCGCTTTTTAATTTTTTAAAGCATTTTTTGTGAAACTGTAATAATGTGCATTTGCAGTAGAAAACATTTTAAGCTTTAAAAATTTTCCTCTATGAATCAGGAATCGCCGAGTACCGATAACGTATCCCTCTTTTCCCCATTGAAACAATGCCGCGGCATATATTCACGGGATTTTTATTGACCTTTGCGGATTTTCGTCGACCTTCGCGGGTTTTGTCTCGCCATTTCCAGGACTTTCACCGACCTTCGCGGATTATCGTCGACATTCTCAGGATTTGCGTCACCATTCGCAGATATTGCCTCGCTGTTCGCGGTTTGTTCCTCGCTATTCGCGGATTTTCCAGGAACGTATCCCCCACGAATAGCGGGATCCGTCTGTATATATTGTTGCGGTTTTGAGAATAAAGGACGACGACGACCCCCCCCCCCCCCCCCCCCGTAGGTAGACGCACCACAACATGTAGCCTCGCTGTAGTATAGTTATTTCTTAGTGAATGTAAGGTAGTCTCCTTTCCTGTGTTAGTTTTGCGTTGAGCAGGCCCGTGAGTAGGGCGGTCCCTTAGGCTGGAAATGCCACGTGGTAGGCCTTCAACAAGTCTGGTAAGGCCGAAGGGAGGCGCTGCAGAGGGAGTGGCCGGTGAGCCGCGAGCCGCCAATCAGAGCTCGAGGGGAGTGGCTCACCACGGCAAATGGAGGCGGAGCATAAAACATTCGGGTAAGGCCGGGGCGGAGCCATAAAACGCTGCTCCGAGCCCCCCGCCTCAGAAAAAGTGAGAGCGAGAGCAAGTTGGAGTCAGAACGCACGAGAAGTCAGAGCCGGGGAGTATCGCGAGTCAGTTGGAGTTCGGGTCGAGGCATTGATTGAGTCAGGGAGAGAGAACGCGCAAGAGAACGAGTCAATTGCTTTGCCGGTTATCGAGATTGTACACGAACTTTCCCCATGCCCCATGCCCTGCGCTCTGTGCTGTATTAATCGCGCACCCGAGAAGACGACTCGTGCCAGGCCACAGACGCCCGATCCTCCTGCCTGCCTTCTCCAGCACACGTGCCGTGAACAACCAAGGGCCACGCAGGGCGAGCTGTCCCGGAGCGACCGACGCCAGGCGCGTTTGGCGCGCGAACCTGCTCTTCTTCCATTTCCCCATGTGCACGAGTGGGCCCTGTGTCTGGGTATAAGTAACATTGTTAAGCTTCTGCTCTGTGTCCCCTTTCCTTTATCCGAATCCTGCACATTGTGTAAATAAATAGTGTTATTCCTCTTATTTGACCGTTCCTGTCCCTTCAATTAATTGGCCTTGCGTGGTACGAATAGAACCGCTCGAATCGGGTTCCATAAAAAGTAACGGCACAAGTCACGTGATACGCACTTGATTCCACAATTAATTGGCCTTGCGTGGTACGAATAGAACCGCTCGAATCGGGTTCCATAAAAAGTAACGGCACAAGTCACGTGATACGCACACAAAGTATAATAGTATAACTATATAAATAGTATAACTATAACTATTAAATGATACACAAAGTATAACTCGGGTGTAATCGATAAGCATGGCTTGTGCGAGGTCCGACCCCCGTTTTCGTAGCAGCGTAGGTACCAAAGGTACGTGCGGCGTCGACCCGATACCCTTTCTCACGCTTGCTGCGGAAGTGGCGATTGGCCTCGTGGACACGAAGACCCAAGGGGAAAAAGGGGTTTAATCCCCCCTTTGTAACGTGAACGGGCTTCGGGAGATCCGCAACAATATATGTGGGTTGGAATCCCTTAAGTAGTTCACAAGTTATCACGGTAACGAAAATCTGCTACACACGGACAGACAGACGGACAGACAGACGCAAAGCTGTACAAACAACCCAAAAACATGATAATGCCTCAGGCTGCAGAGGCATAAAAAACATCGGTATCGCTGTACTTTCTGCCTTAAATGTAAAAGTTTAATCTTATCTGCTGCTTCTCGAGCAATCTTGCTGTTTACCTTACCTCTCAACTTCATACATTTAACAATTTCAGATATGCTGTTAATTACACATCCATATTATTACAATATGCAAGGAAAGGGAGTTGCACCAATGGTTTCAGTGCTTTTCTGCTGACTTATTTCCTGCTGGTCGCCATACTTTGCTTCAAAATACTTAGCCCATTCTCCATCCAGGAAAGAAATGTGGTACCAATCGTATACTCTGCCATATACAGTCACGTGAAAAAGGAAGTACACCCCATGTAAAGTTTGACGTTTTCAACATATTTCAACATACAGCTATTTGATCTTCATTTCAACAATATTGATAGATAAAGGTGATATAATATAACAAATATCATGAAACATTTAAATTTTGTAGTTCATTGTATAATTTAAATAAACATAAATGCAAATTTCGCATGTGGAAAAAGTAAGTACACCCTTGGCTCTAATAGGCGGTATTGCCCCCTTTGGCAGAAACAACCTCAAGTAGGCGTTTCTTATAACTGTCTACCAGTCTCTGACATCGACTTGGAGAAATTTTTGCCCACTCCTCCATGCAGAATTCTTTCAGCTGGGCGATGTTTGAGGGGTTTCTTGCATGCACAGCTCGTTTCAAATCCCCCTACAACATCTCGATGGGATTTAGATCCGGGCTTTGACTTGGCCATTCCAGAACACTCCGTTTCTTTCTTTTCAGCCATTCCTTGGTGGATTTACTGGTATGTTTAGGGTCATTGTCATGTTGCAAGATCCAGCTTCGGTTGAGCTTCAACTTTCCGACAGATGGCCTCACATTATCCTCAAGCACCCTCTGGTACAATGAAGAATTCATAATGGATTCTATGATGGTGAGCTGCCCAGGCCCTGATGCAGCAAAGTTGCCCCAAACCATAATATTTCCAACACAATGCTTTTCAGTTGGTATCAGGTTCTTGTGGTCAAATGCTGTCTTTGGTTTTCGCCAAACATGTCTTCTGGTACTGTGGCCAAATAGCTCGACCTTTGACTCATCTGTCCAGAGCACATTGTTCCAAAAGTGCTGGTCTTTGCCAAGGTGATCATTGGCAAACTTCAGTCTTGCCCTGACATTCTTTCTGGACAGCAAAGGTTTCCTCCTGGCACACCTCCCATGCAGATCAAATTTGTGCAGCCTCTTTCTAATGGAAGACTCGTGCACTTTGACATCAACAGTGGCAAGAGCTACCTGTAGGTCCCGTGATGACATTCTGGGGTTCTTAAAGACTTCTTTCAGCATCTTACGGTCTGCGCTCGGGCTGAACTTGCTGGGGCGGCCTGGCCTGAACAAGTTGGCAGTTGTTTGGAATCTTCTCCACTTGGAGATGATCTTCCGTACAGTCGAATGATTGATTTCAAATTGTTTGGAGATCTTTTTAAATCCCTTCCCAGACTCATCGGCATCTATAACCTTCTTTCTGAAGGCCTCAGAGAGCTCTTTTGATCGAGGCATGGTGACGCCGCACACTTCAACAACAAAGAGGAAACCAAACTAAATGTCTGAGGTTTAAATAAAACAGGTTCCTCCAAGATCCTCTCTAACGATGTTCTAATCATTTGCACCTGAGCTGGTGCACCTGATTCTAATTTTAGGTATTTGAAGTAGTGATAAATGTAGGGGTGTACTTACTTTTTCCACATGCGAAATTTGCATTTATGTTTATTTAAATTATACAATGGACTACAAAATGTAAATGTTTCATGATATTTGTTATATTATATCACTTTTATCTATCAATATTGTTGAAATGAAGATCAAATAGCTGTATGTTTAAATATGTTGAAAAAGTCAAAACTTTACATGGGGTGTACTTACATTTTCACGTGACTGTACATGGTTAAATTAGTTTCCAACACCTCAATGTTAATTTAAGATATTATGGCATGTACTTCTATTTTGGAAGAGTTTGGAGGAGCTTACGCCCAGTGTTCTCAAAGAGAACTTTGTCGTTGAGGCCGAGGCGTAGTTCAGGCATGCCAGACAAAAAGACGCGCATCTTGATGGAGCCCACAATCTCACTGCGCAGAACGTTTCCATTGGCGCTCACCTGTGCACAGACAGTGGGATATAGTAATAACGCAAAATATCTTACAGCCCATGTCCACATTTATAATGGGCCATTTCTCTTATGGACTGTCGAGAAAGTAGACCGAGTATAGCCTAGCTTTATTCAATCAAGAATCGAGTCAAGAATCTAGTCAATCAAGAATCGAGTCAAGAATCTAGTCAATCAAGAACCGGCGTTTAAGGAAGACCGCTGCTGTTTGCGCCGCGCAAAAAATTAGAATAAAAACAACCCAGAAACATACCAGCAGATTTACAGACTCTATCACGTCGAGGAAGACCTCATTCTTGCGGTACTTGATACCTTCAGAGCGCCACGACACAGCATTGGTGACAGTAGCTGGAGGGCGAGGTGCACCAACATCTAGCTTGTGGCCCTCTTGTGTGATGTATCTGAGAGAGTGTACAGGGTATAAAGTCCTCAAACCTGTTTATACATTTAAATACCACAACATTAAATTATTAAGACTTCTGGGATTATCATTTTCATTGACCTAGTCTTTGCACGGTCGTAAGAAATCATTGCGAATGAATCTTGATAATGCACCGTAGTCTGTAGTGTCCCCAAAAGGTGGAGGTAGTTATTACCTCTGTTAATGAAGGTAGACAGAGGTTACGTTTTCACCTGTTTGTCTGTGTGTGAGCACAATATGGCAAAAGGTTATGGATGGATTTGGACAAAACTTGGTGGATAGGCTGGATGTGTGACAAGAACAAATCGATTCGATTTTGATGAAGCTCTGGATCTGGATACTAAAAGTCGTCTTCGTTCATATGCTGCACAAGGCGAAAGGATAGCATAATTGGCTGAGGGCGCAGACCCAGATGCAAATCTGGATACAAATTCTTTAATTACCCTGCGCGCAAAGCGAAAAGCAGGGTTAGGCGATCAGTTGTGGACATGTGTATGAGTGTCTGCATTTTAAAAATTAATTTTCTTGGCAAAAGTTGGTCCGATTGACACAAAATTTTTACCATAGGAGCACCTCTGCCTGTAGAATTTTTTTTATTCATAATTATGACGTCATGGGTCATGTGGTATGGACGCCATCTTGGAAAAAAAAAAGTTGCACCTCGATATCTGAAACCACTCCATGGAAAAAATTGAAACGGTGCGTTGTCAAGTACTCCCCATGGGGAATAAGATATGTTAATGATGATAACATCGGTGCCTTCGTTATGACATCATAATTTGACAAGTACAACACTTGATCTGATGAGTATAGAACCACCTTTGGAGGCCATTTTTCCCTGCAGAGCGGGGGTTGGCCTTTTCGGGCACCATGGTCCCATTTGTGAAGCAATGTTTTACAGCCGGATGCCCTTCCTGCCGCCAACCCTGTTAGTTGCCTCTTGCGACACACAGGGAATTACCAGTGAACTGTAAATTACCAGAATTACCAGAGCCAGTGAATTACCAGAGCGGCGGACCGGCCCCAGTGGGGCGGAACCAACCAGCCGAGGGCGTGTCACTCCCCGCTGAGCATGCGCAGTGAGAGGGAGGTGACGTCAGATGCGCGCTGAGCATGGAGCAAGCAAGACCACCTCCGAGCGCTGTGAGGCCTCCCTGCATCTTTTGGACCGTGCTTTATCCTGTCCCCGAGCCAAGGCGCACCTTGTGCTATCGACCTACCTGTCCCTTCCTGCCATCAATCCCTGTGTAAGTCTACCTTGTCCGTTTGTCCGTGGTCTGTCCGGGATAAGATAAGACGGTATTTAAGTGCCCATCTCTTCTGTGTCTTTTATCTCACTCTGCCTTGTAAATCTACCCCCTTTTCTCCACCACTGTAATTATACTCTCCTCCAGAGGTCTTGAGAACTGTACCCCTTGCGTCGTTTCATCTATCCCAGTCGTCGTGTCCTTTCCATCATTGATTTAGCATAGCGCGATTTGGCCAACGTCTGGGTGAATCGGGTGAGTGTAAGGGAAGAAAAGGGGAGCAACTGTTCGGCCGCGGTAATACCACCGCTCGGTAAATAACATCCTAATCCGCAGTCAGTAACAACTGTATTGTCTTTGTATTGCCCTGTATTGTCTTTCCTTCGTGGTCCCCCTGTACTGTCTTTCCCTCGCGGTCCCCCTGTGCTGTCTTTCCCTCGCGGTCCCCCTGTGCTGTCTTTCCCTCGCGGTCCCCCTGTGCTGTCTTTCCCTCGCGGTCCCCCTGCGCTGTCTTTCGCTCATGGTCCCCCTGTGCTGTCTTTCCCTCGCGGTCCCCCCGTGCTGTCTTTCCCTCGCGGTCCCCCTGTGCTGTCTTTCCCTCGCAGTCCCCCTGTGCTGTCTTTTCCTCGCGGTCCCCCTGTGCTGTCTTTCCCTCGTGGTCCCCCTGTGCTGTCTTTCCCTTGTGGTCCCCCTGTGCTGTCTTTCCCTCGTGGTTGTCAGCTCTTTCACGAGCCTCGATTCAGTATACAAAAAAAAAACAAACAAAAAAAAACTGGTACTCAATTTGCTGATCTCGGAAGGATGACAGGCTGAGTCAACCCCCCTGGCGTTAATTCAGCGATCGCCCGGGATTCGAAGCCAGGATCCTCGGATCCCAAGCCGGCACCCTAACCGCTAAGCCAACACCAGGCTATGATCTGATGAGTATGAATTTTTTTTTATTACCTGCAACTGTTAGTCTGATGGAAACGAAATTTTCACCATAGGAGCTCCTCTGCCTGTATAATTTTAGTGGTAATTAAAACATCAAAGGTCACATGGTACGGGCACCATCTTGGAAAAACGTTGCACCTCTGAATGTCAGAAATCACTCCATGGAAAAAATGGAATCATGGCTCATTGTCAAGTACTTCCCATGGGGAATAATATATTGTTGCGGATATGAGGACTGTATTTTTTTGATTGTGTGTATTATTATTATTGCTCGAGTCTGGCCCCTCCTGCCTCCAGTGTTGTGTAAAGGTCAAAGGGAGTTCCGGTAGTTAATTCCATAAAGCATCCATTGAAGGACACTATAAAACCCTTGTTCAGTAGCTTATATCTTTATTATGTGTTTTAAGGTAAGGCCTTGTCTTCCATTAAAATGACACTCCATTGCACCAAGTGAAATAGATAGATTCCCTTCATTCCCATTCCCAAAAACCTCCATTTCCCCTTTCGTCATGGCCAAGCCTCAATCTGCCAATTACATCCCCTCCAAAGCCGCCATTGAACATGTGCTTGGGTCGGGGAAGAAAGGCGTGCCCGCCCGTCGTCATCAAGGGCGGAGCCAGAGGGTCGCGCGACCAACCATGGCCGAGGTGAGCACACCGATGGGCGTGTCCTGAAGGCCGGCGGCTTAATCGCCGGAGGCGTTATAAAAGCGCGGGCGCAAGAGTGAAAAGGAGGAAGTCGTCAGAGCAAAGCTGCGTAGAGAGGTCCATGACAAGAGAGGTCCATGACAAAGAGAGGTCCATGACAAAGAGAGGTCCATGACAAAGAGAGGTCCATGACAAAGAGAGGTCCATGACAAGAGTGGCGGTTGCATCCACAGCGGCTTGAGCCACCAAAACTGCAGCCACAGCAGCGTGGGGCCTGGACGGCAGTTTGGAGCAGGGCCGCGAAGGAACGGCGGCTGCCCAACGCGCCGATCGTGCTGCAGGACCCGTTGGACCTCCCTCTCCCTCAAAACATCCACCTGCCATTCCTATCATCATTCCCCATGTAAGTGTGTTCGTAGTCTGTCTTTTGTCTTGTCCCTGGGAATAAGTTAAGCCTGTTAGATAAGCTAGTATTTTCACTGTGTCTCTAAAAGCTTCTGTATATTATTTTCTTATCTTTCCTTCTCCTTGGTTATTTTGAGCCTGTACATAGTAAATAAATTTAGTAGTATTTTCAACCTTTGCTTCGTCTTCTTATTCCTTTTCTTCACATCCGTCGTCTTTGTCTTTTCCCTCATTGAATAGCTGTGGCGTGATACGGCCAACGTTCGAGTGAATCGGGTGAATCGGGGAAACTGTTAGGTCACGGGGCCTCCGCTCGGCCAACATAACATCCTTAACCACGGACCGTAACAATATGTTAATGATGATGTCATCGGTGCATTAATTATGGCGGCACTTCCGGTCCCTCGAGCGACGAGGCTTGCTTCGATCTCTCCACGGCATCAAAGTTTGAGTGTTTTCCCGTTCGTTTCTTTGTCAAATTTCCGCTGGGTAATTTGTTGCGTATGTGTTATTGTGTGTTTCTATTTGGTTTTGGTTTTGTAGTTGTTGCAAATTTGTGTGTAATTAGTCGTTTTTTTGTTCGCGCCTCGTGCGGCCTGGTCTCTCCAGGCTCCCTCCCCCCCGTCAGTGTTTTGTGAATATAAGTTCTTTCCTTCATAGTATTTGCTTGTTTCTTTGATTTTCTTTTCTCCCCCCTACCTCTCACGAACATCTTACCCTTTGTCCAGCGTTTTGAAAACAGAACAAACAAACAAACCAAAAATTCGATATTAATTCTTTCTCTCCTCCCGGACACGTGCTTGTTTGCTCTCCTTCTCGTCTCGACTTGTGCCCCGCCCCCTATATCTCGTTTTTCTTCCACCTCTGCTCCTGCTTTCTCAAATCCACGTTCTCACTTAGAGACTTTTCCCAGATTGTTTTTCATTGTTTTGTTTAAATATTATTTAAATATGTTTAAACCGCCGCCTTCCCTCTCTTCTCTCCCCCCCCCCCCCCCCCCCCCCCCCCCAGCATTTCCATGTTTTAAACGTTTCCTAGTGTGTACCCCGGAGTAGAATAGGTACACCGTATCCCTGCGTGTCGTAAGAGACAACTAAGAGGGTTGGCGTCAGGAAGGGCATCCGGCCATAAAATCATTGCCTCAAAAACAGAACCATGACAATTACAACTACATATGGGCAGGGTACAGCCCGAAGTGGAGATCGGTTTCTGAGGTTTGGGACATGGAATGTAGGGACAATGACAGGGAGATCAGGAGAATTGGTGGAAGTATTGGTCAGAAGAAGAGTGGACATATGTTGTGTGCAAGAGACGAGATGGAAGGGAAGTGGTGTGAGAATGGTGAAGGGTAGGCAGGGACAGAAATACAAGTTTATGTGGCAAGGGTGCCTGGAGCGCGTGAATGGTGTTGGTGTCCTGTTTTCTGAGGAGTTTGTAGACAGTGTGGTGATTGTGACTAGAGTGAGTGATAGGTTGATGATGGTGAAAATGATGATTGGAAAGCTCTTGGTGAACGTCATCTCGGGATATGCTCCGCAGGTTGGTCGAAGCGATGAAGCGAAGGACAAGTTCTGGTGTGCGATAGAGAAGCTGATGGAAAACGTGAAAGATGAGGAAGTTGTTGTGGTAGGAGACCTAAATGGACATGTGGGAAGGAGTATGGATGGTTTTGACGGAGTTCATGGGGGTTACGGATATGGTGTGAGAAATGGAGAAGGTGAAAGGATTTTGGAGTTTGCTGATGGAGCTGATTTGTTGATTTGTAATACTCAGTTCCAGAAAGAGGATAATAAGCTTGTTACATACACGTCAGGTGGGTCGACGACAACCGTTGACTACCTGATGGTGCATAGGCGAGATAGGGGCACCTCCGGGACACAAAGGTGATCCCGGGGGAGGAGGCTGTTTCACAGCACCACTTGGTTGTCTGCGACATAAGGGTGAAAGGTGCGAGGAGAGCTCGACGGGTGAAGTACCAACCGAGAATGAAGGTGTGGAGGTTGAAAGAGGTGACAGTAAGGGAGGAATTAAAAGAGAGGCTGAGTAGGGTCGAGGATGATGTGGTTGAGCTTGAAAGTGGTTGGATGTCAATGAAAGCTAGTCTGTTGGGTGCCGTTGGTGAGGTATGTGGATGGACAAAAGGACCACCGAGGCACTCGGAAACATGGTGGTGGGATGATGAAGTTGGAAAGAGGATTGACGAGAAGAGGAAGAAGTTCAAGGAGTGGCAGAAGGCGAAGGGTACGGGAGCAGAAACAGCAGAGCATGAAAGTTATAAGGCAGCCAGGAAGGCTGCAAAGAAAGAGGTAGCAAAGGCGCAGGAGGCATGGAGGAAAATGTTCGGAGAACGCTTGGATTCGGAAGAGGGTCAGAAAGCAGTATTCAGGATTGCAAAGCAGATAGCGAAAGAGAGGTGTGATGTGATGGGGGTGAGTTGCTTAAAGGATGAAGTGGGACAAATCGTTGTCGACCCAGATGGAATTAAAGGAAGATGGAAAAGATATATGGAAATGCTGTTGAATACAGAGAATGAATGGGATGGCAACATAGAGAGTAACTCAGTTTTAGGACCGGCAGAGAAGATAACTGAGAAGGAAGTTGAGGAAGCGATAAAAGCAATGAAGGGTAGAAAAGCGGGAGGGCCGACGGGAGTTGTGGGAGATATGTTGAAGGCAGCAGGAAGTTGGGGTGTGAAGAGAATGACAGAGATCTGTAAACTGGTGGTGAAAGAAGGCCGCATTCCAGTGGATTGGGAACCGAGTACCCTCGTCCCTCTATACAAGGGGAAAGGTGACTTTCTGGAGTGTGGCTCGTACCGAGCGATAAAGTTATTGGAGCATGGAATGAAGGTATTGGAAAGGGCGTTGGAGAGGAGGATGAGGAATAAAGTGAAGATCGACGAAATGCAGTTTGGATTTATGCCAGGAATAGGAACGACAGACGCACTTTTCATTGTGAGGCAGTTGCAGGAGAAGTACATGGAGAAGAGGAAAAAGTTGTTTCTTGGGTTTGTTGATCTGGAGAAAGCATTCGATAGGGTTCCACGCAAAGTATTGACGTGGGCATTGAGGAAGTTAGGAGTGGAGGAATGGTTGATCAGAGTAGTGATGGCAATGTACAAAAGAGCGCGCACAGCTGTAAGGACGAAGGACGGGAACAGTGGTGAGTTTGAGGTGAAGGTGGGAGTGCATCAGGGGTCGGTACTAAGTCCACTACTATTTGTAGCTGTGATGGAGGTGCTGGCTCAGAACGTAAAGGAGGGTTTACCGTGGGAGTTGTTGTATGCAGATGATCTGGTGTTGATTGCGGAAAGTATGGATGGACTGAAGGAAAAGATGAACAAGTGGAAGTAATGTATGGAGACAAAAGGTCTGAAGGTGAATATCGGAAAGACGAAGGTGATGGCAAGTAGTAAAGCATGTGGTGAGGTGGAAATAACTAGGAAGTGGCCCTGTGCTGTGTGTAGGAAGGGTGTCGGAGTGAACTCCATTCAATGTACAATGTGCGCTGAGTGGGTTCATCAAAAATGTAGTGGTCTGAGAGGGTCATTAACCAGTGTGGCAGCTACATTCAAATGTAAGGTGTGCACAGAGGGAGCTGCAGATGGAGGAAATGTTGAGTTGGATCTTGGAGACGGCGTGAAGCTGGAAGGTGTGAAAACATTTTGCAACCTCGGAGACATGCTGAATGGATAAGGTGGATCAGACTCGGCAACGGTTGCTCGAGTGAGATGTGCATGGAAGAAGTTTCGGGAACTGAGTGGGGTGCTGATGATGAGGGGAGTGTCGTTGAAGCTGAAGGGAAAGGTGTATGCTGCATGTGTGAAAAGTGTTATGATTTATGGGAGCGAGACATGGGTAATGAACGTAGAGCAGCAACGAAGGTTGGAAAGGGTGGAAATGCGAATGGTTCGATGGATGTGCGGAGTATCGTTGAGAGAGAGGAAGACAAATGATGAATTGCGAAAGATGATGGGAATAGAGCCTGTGATTGATGTTGTGAAGAGGAACAGGTTGAGATGGTTTGGTCATGTGTTGAGGAAGGATGAAAGTGACTGGTTGAGAAGAGTGATGGAAATGAATGTAGAAGGAAGTAGAGGACGGGGAAGACCGAGAAAGACTTGGCTAAAGATGGTGGAAGAAGAAATGCGGGCAAGGGGGTTAACAAGGAGAGATGCAGAAAATAGGGCAAAATGGAGAAGATTGTCATGGGGACCGCAAGGCTAACCCCCGCTCTAGAAGGGAAAATGGCCTTTAAAATGCATGTTGTTGTTGTTGTATCATAATTCGACAAGTATAACGCTTCATCCGATCAGTATGAATTTTTTTTCTCTGCAACTGTTGGACATTAAATTTTCAGCATAGGAGTGCCTCCTCCTGTAGAATTTTTAAATGATAATTATGAGTCATAAGTCACATGGTATAGGCTGAAAAACATTGCACCTCTATATCTCCGAAACTTCTCCATGGAAAAAATTTAAATGTGGCTCATTGTAAAGAACTCTGCATGGGGAATAAGTGTTGTTAACGATGATGTCATTGGTGCCCTAATTATGACATCATAATTCGACAGGGACAACGCTTCGTCTGATCAGTTTTAAATTTATTGAGCGTGATCTACGCAACAATTATATTAGAGAATATAAATTTATGAGGTCTTCGCTCATGTGATCTGGCAGCCATCTTGGATCAAAGAAAAACAACAACCTTAAAAACAGGAGATTTGACTGGCACAAATTTGACTATGCAGGGTAAGTAATCTATGAATACCATCTAGTTTTCTAAGGGATCCTTCACCATTGAGAGATGGGGCCAAAAATTATATTTCAAAAAGTTAAGGACGAGTTATGACAAAACGATGTGGACGAGTTGGTTAAGTGACAAGAACAAGCCGATTCGATTTTGGTTCAGGTCTGAATCCAGATCCAAAACAACTGTTCAGCCTGGCAGAGGTGTGCACTCTTCCAAGTGCCGTTCTAATTGGTGGATGTAAATATTTTCCCCGAATAACCTTATGAGTAAATGATAGGCATTTAAATTTGTACAACTGTCACACGCATTACAATGGACATCCTTAGCAATGGTTGGGTCTCTATAATAGCAGCAATACAAAAATGTTTTTGTTTTTTTGCTTCCCCTTCCAAAATAAAAGACTTTTTTTTTTGTAAATTGTGAGTCCAATGCATTGATAACCAGGAAAAATACATCACAGTGAAGCAGCGCTTGTTACTGCCATACATTGAGTTGTACTACGGGTAGTAGTGTAGCTTCCGACTGGTTTTAGCCATTGGCATGTCAGTGGCTTCCACAGACAGACACTAAAGATGGACATTCCATTTTGCGATATATCCCACATGCACGCCATACACCACCTACATAAATGTTCTCTGAAATTCCTCCCAGTCAGGACATTTGCAGCAATGCCATCAGAGTAAAACAGCCCTTCATGGAGAGCAAGTTGTGAATTAAAGCAACCATATATATGAGTCCCGCATGGAAGTTTCATTTTCTGGCCAACTAGTTTTTAAATGTTTATAGCCAAGTGAGTGTCTGCTTCACCACATTTAATTTATTTTTCTCCTGTGACATATGAATTGCTCATATTATCGAACTTGGATTTATATATGTCTTTATTTGTCCAATTCCCTTTCTAGATGGTGTTTTGTTTTTAGAGTGGGGTCTTTTTAATTCGAGCAGTTCAAAAGTAGGTTTGGAATTAGTACCTTTAAAGAACCCAGAAATCATTCTTCAATTTACTTCATGCTTTGCCAAGAGTTTGCATTGCCATGCCACGGAGAGAGATATTTTACATAAAGTGTGCAGGAGTGAACATGCAAAAATAAGTGAAAACCTCACGAATGTGAGATTTTGAAAAAACATGAAATCAAAGGGAAAACGTATTTCAAGGGAAACAGCATGACGAAATCAAAGAAATACTCATTTCCATTTGCTGAGTTCTGAATTTAGGCCAACGGCCAATCCACTTGTTTGGGTGCTGACTCGAGGCCAAGGATGATCCGCATATTGAGCGCCGACTCGAGGCCAACAAACGATCTGCTTGTTGAGTGCCCACTCACGACCAAGGACGATCCGAGTAATCAGCGCCGATTCGAGGCCAACGAACGATCCGCTTGTTGAGCACCCACTCGAGGCCAATGGGCGATCCTCTTGTTAAGCACCAAATCGAGACCAAGACGATCCGCTTGTTGAGCACCCAGTTTTAGGAGGGTAACAAATTGTTACCCACTCGAGGGTAACAAATTATCCGCTTGTTGATTGCCGAATCGAGGCCAACAGGCGATCAGCTTGTTGAACATCGAATCGAGACCAATGGACGGCCTTGTTGGAAAACTTTGCAAGTACAAAATGGGACATATGCCTTTTGTGACATGATAATCCACATTGTAAGAATGGCGAAGGAGATGTGGATTATAGATGTTAATGACAGGGGAAGGAGGCAGAGGGCTGCCACAAAAATAATGGCAAAGCCAAAATGTTCCCACCACAAATGCAAAATGTCACCAGTGGTAGTAAAAAAAACAACCCACAAAACAATGTATTTGCCAGAAATACAAGTTTCAGTTTTTGTTGCCGAATGTTGAGCTCAGTGTGGAGTTGAATTTATGCCACACCAGCATACACACATAGTATTTCAAATCGAGATTTAACTGCAGGGACTCACTCTTGCAGTATCTTGCTATCAGTTGTCTGTGGAAATCCAAAATCCATCAGCTCGTCAAGTAACTCATAAATAATCACAAAATTGTCCCGAATGCTCTCCTCTTCCAGCTCCTTGAAATACTCAGTAAAAACCTGTAGAAAGACACATCCTGTGTTTGAGGAGCTGCAGCTGATGGGTCATTCCATGTCAAATCAATGAGCAATGTTCTCAACCTCCTTCGATTTGTATGAAATATAACAAAATTATTGGCTGAGTTGAAAAATGTACAGTTTCAAGATTTCAGGCCTGAAGGCAAAATAGCTTCTGAGCTAGACCAATTATAGAAAGATAGACTTCAAAGATGGACCAAAATAAAGAAAGACCAATTTAGTGCCAATTTATGTTCACCTCAAAAGCATCTTTTAATCTTTCTTTGGCCCTAATTTATTGACGTGAAGATGATTTTTAGCTTAAATGAAAGCTGATAAGTAAAGCTTAACCATATGCATTTCATTGCAGTTTAACTATACTGAAACGCAAAAGAAACTTACCACCTTTGAAACCTTTAAATATCAACAATAACACTGCGTGTAGTAAATGTGTGAACTTATTTGTGGACAATAGTGTCCTCACTGTCAGACAAAACGGTCACGGATGGTCACTTGAACCTTCAATGGTCACTTCATAGCACAGCTGTTGAACAGCCGTTTTGACTGTCAGTGATTAGCCAAGGGGTACGGGATGATTTTAATGAGCTGCACGTGATGTCTTGATATTGGCTTTAAAAAGGCCAGTGCAAAATGGGCATTTCAATCAACATGCCACGATTGTCAAGGGATAAACGGCAGCGTGCCCTGGGCATACTGCAAGGCGGACTGAGCTACCGTGAGGTGGCACGTCGCCTTGGCTGTTCACACCAGACGATATCGGCCCTGGTGGACAGAGACACCCTCCACAACTCTGCAGATGACAGACCTCGATCAGGGAGGCCAAGAGTCACCACTGCAAGGCAGGACAGGCAGATGGTCCGAAGTCACCTGCGGGATCGATTCCGTCCAGCATCCCGCACTGCGGCAGAAACTCCGGGGCATGCAAACCACGGATCTCCAATGATACTGCACGAAGACGACTGCATGACTATGGTCTGACTGCCAGAAGACCATACAGAGGCCCCGTGATGATGGCTGCCCATCGCCGCAACCGACAGAGATGGTGCCAGCAGCATCAGCGGTGGACCTTGGTGCAGTGAAACGAGGTCGCTTTCAGTGATGAGTCAAGGTTCTGTGTGGACAGTCCTGATGGGCGTGAGCGTGTCTGGAGAAGAACTGGCGAGCGATATGCCGATTGTTGCGTGCGTCAAGCCAACAGGTGGGGTGGCCCAAGTGTGATGGTGTGGGCCGCCACATCAGGCCGGTACAGGATGCCACTGGTGGTTGTGGATGGGAATCTTAACACCCAGCGGTATGTGGATAACATCCTGCGACCTCATCTGCTGCCATTCCTGCTAGACCACCCAGAACTGAGAACCTTTCAGCATGACAACGCTCGTCCCCATGCTGCTCGCTTTACCACTGCATTTCTCCAAGGCGAGAACATCAACACCATGCAGTGGCCTGCGTTCTCCCCTGACCTGAATCCCATAGAGCACCTGTGGGATGAGCTTGGGAGACGCGTAGTTGGCAGGGCCAGGACATGGGCAGAGCTGCTTCAGACATTGAGGACTGAGTGGGACAGAATCCAGCAGCAATCCATCCAAAGACTGGTAGGCAGTATACGCCGACGATGCACTGCCTGTATCCAAAACAATGGTGGCCACACACGCTATTGAAAGGGGACTGACATTGCACCCTGTGCTGTTCTGTACTGTAGAACAAACTGATGAGATGGTGTATCTTGGTCAAAAACTTGACATGTCATCAATAAAATGCCAATGTTTCAATTATCAATTGTTGGTTTGTTTTATTTTGAACTGTTACAATTTTATTACATTTCAAACAAGTGGTAAGTTTCTTTTGCGTTTTCGGTCTTTTTGAAGTTGGTCAAAATGGTCAAATTTTTTGGTCAAAATGCCCATTTTGCAATGGCCTTTTTAAAGCCAATATCAAGACATCACGTGCAGCTCATTAAAATCATCCCGTACCCCTTGGCTAATCACTGACAGTCAAAACGGCTGTTCAACAGCTGTGCTATGAAGTGACCATTGAAGGTTCAAGTGACCATCCATGACCGTTTTGTCTGACAGTGAGGACACTATTGTCCACAAATAAGTTCACACATTTACTACACGGTGTTATTGTTGATATTTAAAGGTTTCAAAGGTGGTAAGTTTCTTTTGCGTTTCAGTATACATTCTATACCAAAGGGCACCTTCCCTACCTTTCTATCCTGGTGTTACTTGGACCTATCGTGAGTGTTGCAATCCTTCGAAGAGCCATGGATGGAGAACAAGTAGCTTGTAAACAATTTCAAGAAAAACGACAGTGAGGATTCCATCACTTGGCTTTCGATTTGGAAAAAATAAATTGTGTACTCATTGCCAAATACGTGTCTGGAAGACACAAGAGATCCCAAACGATTCTAAAACTGGGAACACAGTTGAAGTACAAGAGGAAGCTGGGCCATGGAGGAATTGATGATGGGAGCGATGTGTTTGTTGATGTGGTATTATAATTCAAAAAAAAATCAAAAAGAGGTGATAAAGCATCAGGTGGGTAAATGCAATTAAATAAATCCTTATCCCATCAAGTCACCAGCATATCATCGTATTTACATGCACAAGTTGGGCTGGCAAGATAACATAGAGGCATGCACACTCGCCTCCAGGCCATCTAGCCTGGGAATGAATATTGGCCCAGCTACAAACGATCATCCTGGTGTTTTGAAGGCAGGGTGAGGGCTCAATGTGTGTGCCATGCCTCAGATTGATGGTAAACGAGCCTCCTGTCTGCCACATTGAAAACCCCAGTGTTCTTCGCAAAAAAGTAAGAGAGCTATCACTGGCAAAATGGCCAAATTCCTGCCCTTATGTGCAGGGGTACAGCTCTCTCAGCCAATGAGGCTAATGACAGCCATGTGTTGCATACAAAATAATAAGAAGAAGATGTACATGTTGCTACATGCAAGGAACCATTGGTGCACACAGAGAAACCATCTAATGTACATGATGTATCCATTTCGTCTAATAAAAAATCTACATCTGGTTTATTAAACTCCCACAAGCGATATTTGTACATACAACTAAAACCACTTGGGGACCACCAAGAAAATGTGTGACAGCAGAAAACTGCAAAATATTATTTTGAAACTGTAGTTAAACAAATTAGAAACTTAACTCTATATATATTTTTAATACTCTCACAATTTCAGGGCATATATAAATAGGGAGAAATAAAGGCAAGAGTACTCAAGACAAAGTTTCAGACGTTCAAATATCAAGTTTACTTTGGTTTACTTGGCAGTAAATTGAAATTTCACAGCATTTTTCATTGGCTCAATGAAAAATGAAATGCAGTTTCAAATCAAATGAAAAAGGAACCCAAATAAGGAAAGAGCATAGATCGAGTCAGCAGGGGAAACTTGGATAGTATTTGGATTTGAGCTGCTACTCCTCTACCCTCAAACACATCCAGACACAGCCAACAGAGCTTCACAAGACGCGTTTTTGTAAGAATTCACTTCTCCAAAGCTTAAATGCAGCAACAGGTACAACAAATTCAAAGTACCATATGCAGCATTCACTTACCTGGACCAGCTTGTAAAGGAAGGCAAAGACCAGAGCTACATTGGCGTTTTTCTTGGTTGTTGCTACAACTGAGGAAAACAGTCAAGGAATGAATAGTCAGACGTTTAAATAGTAAGAAATTACTTGCTGTGGGGAGGAGAAAAAAAAAACACATCCAACAAATCCTCTTTTTTATTTATTTAACGACGAAGTGTCACCATTGTCATTAGAGATTGAGAAAGCATTCAGAGTATTCCCAAAGGCAGGCAATGGCACTCTGACATATCGACATCACATATTCAAGTCAGTATTACAGTTTTTAGCCCTGTGCTGTGTGCAGGAAGGGTGTCGGAGTGAACTCCATTCAATGTACAATGTGCGCTGAGTGGGTTCATCAAAAATGTAGTGGTCTGAGAGGGTCATTAACCAGTGTGGCAGCTACATTCAAATGTAAGGTGTGCACAGAGGGAGCTGCAGATGGAGGAAATGTTGAGTTGGATCTTGGAGACGGCGTGAAGCTGGAAGGTGTGAAAACATTTTGCTACCTCGGAGACATGCTGAATGGAGAAGGTGGATCAGACTCGGCAACGGTTGCGAGAGTGAGATGTGCATGGAAGAAGTTTTGGGAACTGAGTGGCGTGCTGATGAGGAGGTGAGTGTCGTTGAAGCTGAAGGGAAAGGTGTATGCTGCATGTGTGAGAAGTGTTATGATTTATGGGAGCGAGACATGGGTAATGAACGTAGAGCAGCAACGAAGGTTGGAAAGGGTGGAAATGCGAATGGTTCGATGGATGTGCGGAGTATCGTTGAGAGAGAGGAAGACAAATGATGAATTGCAAAAGATGATGGGAATAGAGCCTGTGATTGATGCTGTGAAGAGGAACAGGTTGAGATGGTTTGGTCATGTGTTGAGGAAGGATGAAAGTGACTGGTTGAGAAGAGTGATGGAAATGAATGCAGAAGGAAGTCGAGGACGGGGAAGACCGAGAAAGACTTGGCTAAAGATGGTGGAAGAAGAAATGCGGGCAAGGGGGTTAGCAAGGAGAGATGCAGAAAATAGGGCAAGATGGAGAAGATTGTCATGGGGACCGCAAGGCTAACCCCCGCTCCAGCAGGGAAAATGGCCTTACAATGCACGTTGTGTTGTTGTTGTATTACAGTTTTTAACCAGTATTTAGATCCATACTCAGGTTTATTCAGCATATCATTATGAAAAGGAACAAGAGGAAAAAAAGAATGTAGTTGACGAAAGTTTGCACCAAATTAGCTGCGGAAAACAAAAATGGATTTCTACAGAATAATTCTCCATTTCAAAATGAAAATGGCCAATTAGCATTCAGTACGGTGGTTAGGATTATGGGCTGGGAAGATAGCTTAAAGGTACGCACGCTTGCCTGTGAGCTGTCTAGCATGGGTTAGAATATCGGCCCACTATAAACTGTCACCCTGGTGATTTGTATGCAGCGCGAGGCATCAGTGTGTGTGCACCATCCCTCGGAAGGGATTTGAACCAGAGGTCTCTGCCAGTAATGGTCGTTGGACTTGAAGGTCTCATGATATTTTCTATGAAGGGTCGGCATGCTATCGCCGACACACTGAACAAATTACAAATTCACACCAGTCAAATGTCAGGCCTGGCCATCCGGTTTCATAAAGACTTGGGCCAGAAATGTCCATCCAAGCCAACCCCAAAAGGAGGTGAGAAATAGTCTGGCAGTCGTGTGTGTGTGTGTGTGTGTGTGTGTGTGTGTGTGTGTGTGTGTGTGTGTGTGTGTGTGTGTGTGTGTGTGTGTGTCATTGGTTGTTAACTCCATATGCAGGTTTCAGAAGATGTAACAGAGTGTCTCAAAGTATCCACCTTCGTGTGTGTATGTGTTTGTAAGCTCCACCACAAGCCTTAGAGCCTGAAAAAAAACCTCTATGCACGAATGAACCGCAAAATACGCAAACTCAAACAATGGGAACATAATGTATAGAACACGCTTGTTCGTCCGTCTGTCTGTCTGTCTGTGTGTAATGCTCCTTTGCACCCATTGGTTGGACATCTGGCCTGACTCCACCCACAATTGTCCCCTGAAAAACATATGGCCGCTATGATCTATACGAAGCCAAAGACATCTACGGAGCTGTGATATTCACAATCGCCATGCCCTCCCTACAAGTTTTCCTTTCAGCGTGAAACGATACAAGTCATGGGCCTTGTATTTGTAAAGACAACAGTGAGTCTCATCAGGGTTCAGTCCTTTGGTGTCGGTCTATGGGTCAGTGCAATTGTTTTCAAACAGTGTCTGAAGGATTGGAGTGGGGAAGGGATTTAAGCATTAGGGTTGGGGGGGAGGAAGGTTGAGGATTTGGGGTTTGGAGGGGAAGGTTGATGACGGGTTTGGTAAAGGGGTTGAGGACTTGTAGTCACATTTCACATTGAGCGGATGTTAACCCGGGGGCCCTGCTCGGAGTGAGGATACGGTAAAGGTTGTTATGTTTGATCCATAGGAAACGGACGGGACCGTGAGCCAGGATGGGTGAGACGTTTCCTTCCTCCTCCTTGTCCGTGAGGCCCGGTAAGAAGTGCTCGATCTGGGAGGTGTCCACGTCTCCGCGGTAATTCCGGCAGATCAGTACCTGCCGCATGGTGTTTAACGTGAGCTGGAAGCTTTAACCGGCGGGTACTGCAGCCGATGAGGCACATTGCACAATCACAAGACGATATTTTCGAGCGGTTGGACGATTTAATGATTACATATTATAACCATCGCACATTCTCACCTTCCCTTTGAGGTCCAGTATGAACACGGCCGAGGCCGACATGGCGTCCGCTCTGATCGCTCAGTACGGAAACGCAATCACAGACCGACTTCAGACCTTTCGAAATCCCACAATGGCTGCTCCAACACAACAGAGGGCCCTTCGCGTCACTCCTCGTATCCAGTGTCGAGGCGTCCGCTTGTTGTACTTGTGCCGCGAAGTTTGACGAATACGTTTCACTTTATTTCATCCTTTCTAATATCTTGCATCGCTATTAGAATAAAATCAAGTTTTATAGATTATTTGAGTATATTAAAAACATTTCCCTGAACCTACATCTAAAATTATTATTGGATTAGTGAACGAAAAAAACCCCCCGTTCGATGAGGAAGGTACCAACCGAGCTACATAAATTGTTGAGGTACACCTTTAATAATGCCACAAAAAACATAAATAAAATTAAACTCATAACGCGTAATCCTGCTTGTAAATGGTATTGCATACCAATATCAATACGAATACATATTATGAAGGAATTATTTTAAACAAAAACTATGCAGTAAAAATCCTATTGCCAGAATGCCCGAAACAATTCCTGAAGCAAACACGGTACTGTATGTACTTCCACGTCGTTCCTCCGTCGTGTTTGTGAGAATCCTCCAGAACACACGTCATTACAACAGCAATGAAAGAACAGGCTCACTTGTAACAGCAGATGATGGTAAATGAATTCTCTTCATTTTAATTTAAAGCAATTCGATTTTTCGTTAATTTTACAAATGCTTCGTACCACACAACCTTAACAGCACCGAAATTGTTATTTTAACTGATTAATACTGTTGAATGACTTGGGGGATTTCATGAAAACTGCGCAACAGAAAATAAAATATTGAGGCGGACACAAAAGCCCACTGGCGTGGTGACATCATTCCGCGCACCAAGTGGGCGGTGGCCACGCCCGAGGGGTAGGCGTGGCCTCATGATATACACCGGGCGCGCAGCCCGGAGCGGGCGAGTGTTACAGTGAGCTCCTGAAATAAAGACGCTTATAAGTTACCGCTTGTCCGCTTCCTCCTTGCTCGCAAGCAGCGCGCGTAACGCCGCGCTTTACTGGTGACCCCGACGTGATGTTGGATCTGCCGGAGCGATCCTTCCACACGCGACGCCATTGCCATGGCCAACTTCATCAAACTTCCCGAATTTTGGGAGGCTCAGGCCGAAGTCTGGTTCGTCCAGGCCGAAGCCCAATTTCAGCTTCGGCGCCTCACCGGCGATGACACGCGCTATTGCCACGTCGTCGCCTCCCTCGGGCCCGGCACGGCCGCTCGAGTTGTGTCCGTCCTTCGCCACCCACCGGACGGCCACAAGTACGAGGCACTCAAGCGGCTACTCCTAGCCACGTTCGGCCTCACGGACGACGCACGGGCCGACCGCCTCCTGGATCTCCCCGAGCTCGGTGACACGCGCCCGTCGGTCCGAATGGACCATATGCTGTCACTGTTGGGCGACGAAGCCCCCGGTTCTCTATTCCGGGCGCATTTCCGTCGCCAACTTCCAGCGCAGGTTCGCCTCGCGTTGGCCGGGACCGGGCTAACGGAACCCCGAGCATTGGCAGCCGAGGCGGACAGGTACTTCGCCGCTTCGGACACGCGGGCGAGAGTCGGCGTGGCCGTCACGGCCCTCGAGGCTGATGCTGCTGATGCTGCTGATGCTGCTGATCCACAGCATCAGCTTATACAGCATACGCAGCATGCTGATACGCACCTCGTGACCGCCGCCACGCCCCGCCCACCGCCGCGGTGAAAACCGCCACCGCGGGGAAACCCGCCAACTCCACCGGCCTGGCGGAGCCAGCCGCGCTCCTCCAGCTCCACCACCTGGTGCTGGTTCCACGCCAAGTTCGGCCACGAAGCTCGGCAGTGTCATCCACCATGCTCCTTCAACAGGTCGGGAAACGCCCGGGCCGGCGCTCAATAGTGGCGATGAGCGCCGGCCATTCGAGCAGCCTGCTGTTCATAACGGACACCTTCTCCGGGCGCCGTTACCTGTGCGACACGGGAGCGCAGGTGAGTGTCGTTCCCGCTGGCACGTCAGACAAGCACGCCGCGGGTGGGGGCCCCGCACTGCTTGCCGCGAACGGGACGCCCATCCGTACGTACGGAAAACGCTGCCTCTCTCTGCGGTTCGGAGGGCAGGTTTTCCGATGGACATTTGTCACCGCGGACGTGCCCATGGCACTGCTTGGCGCGGACTTCCTGTGCGCTAATGGGCTCCTGGTCGACGTCAAGCGCAGACGTCTTGTCCAGGCCGAGACGTTCAGCTCGCTCGCTTGTGCGTTGCCCAGCTCGTCGAGCAGCTCAACGAGCGGCTTGCCAAGCGGCTTGCCGAATGGTTCGGTTCCGGCCACGTTGGTCTGTACGCTTCCGGCAGCGGACGCATTCACCCGCCTCCTTGCCGGCTTCCCGGCCCTCACGCGGCCCACCTTCTCGGCGGGGGCCGTCAAGCACGGGGTGGCCCATCACATCCCCACCGTCGGGCCACCGGTCTACGCCCGGGCACGCCGCCTCGAGCCGACGAAGCTGGCGGTGGCAAAAGCGGCGTTCGCTATCCTGGAGCGACTCGGCATCGTTCGGCGCTCAGAGAGCGCTTGGGCGTCGCCGCTGCACATCGTGCCGAAGCCCGGCGGGGGATGGCGACCGTGCGGGGACTATCGCCGTCTCAATGACGCCACGACTCCCGACCGCTACCCCGTCCCCCACATTCAGGACTTTTCCGCCCGTTTGGCGGGCATGTCCTTCTTCTCGAAGGTGGACCTCATACGCGGCTACCATCAGGTCCCCGTCAGGCCGGAGGACGTCCCAAAGACGGCGGTCATCACGCCATTCGGACTCTTCGAGTTCCTGCGCATGCCCTTCGGTCTGAAGAATGCGGCTCAGGCGTTCCAGCGACTGATGGACAGCGTCCTGCACGACTTGGATTTTGTCTACGTCTACCTGGACGATATCCTCGTCGCCAGCGCGTCCCGCGAAGAGCACCTATGCCACCTCCGCACGCTCTTCGAACGCCTGGGCCAGCATGGCCTGATTGTGAACCCCGCAAAGTGCCGGTTCGGCGCCGCCATAATCGATTTTCTGGGGCACCGTGTCACCAGGAACGGAGCCGTCCCCCTGCCGGCCAAGGTGGAGGTGGTGAAGGGGTTTCCGCGCCCCCGCACAATCAGAGGGCTGCAGGAGTTCCTGGGCATGGTGAACTTTTACCATCGGTTCCTGCCCCGTATCGCCCAGCTCCTGCGCCCCCTGCACGAAGCTCTCCGAGGTAAGCCGGGCAAAGGCGACGTTACCTGGACCGAGCAGATGGACACGGCGTTCATGGGCGCGAAGCTCGCCTTGGCTAACGCCACCATGCTCGCGCACCCGGCGCCCGATGCACCGATCGCCCTCACCACCGATGCCTCGGACTACGCGGTGGGCGCGGTGCACGAGCAATGGGTGCGTGGAGCTTGGCAACCGCTGGCGTTCTTTAGCCGGCAGCTTCGCCCGCCCGAACGCCGTTACAGTACCTTCGACTGCGAGTTGCTCGGGCTTCACTTGGCGGTCAGGCACTTCCGCCATCTGCTCGAGGGCCGTGCGTTCACTGCCTTCGTCGACCACAAGCCGCTGATCTTCGCGATGGGCAAGGTCACCGAGCCGTGGTCGGCCCGGCCGGCAGCAGCGTCACCTCTCGGCCGTGTCCGAGTACACGACGGACATCCAGCACATCGCGGGGAAGGACAACCCGGTGGCGGATTGCCTTTCCCGGGCCATCGCCCACGCAGTCCACCTCGGCATCGACTATGCCCGGATGGCAGCGGACCAGGCCGCTGACCCTGACGTCCAGGCCTTGCGGACCGCCGTCACGGGCCTCCGCGTCACCGAGGTGCCGTTCAACGGTGCGGACGCGGCCCTCTTGTGCGACGTCTCCCTCGGGCGGCCTCGCCCCATCGTGCCCGCGGGCTGGCAGCGCCTGGTGTTTGACGCCATCCACGGCCTGTCCCACCCGGGCGCGAGGGCCTCCCAAAGGCTGATCGCCGACAAGTTCGTCTGGCATGGCCTCCGGAAGGCCGTCCGCGGCTGGGCCAGGACGTGCCTCGCATGCCAGCGCGCCAAGGTGCACCGGCACACCCAGGCCCTGTTGGCCCCGTTCACGGTGCCGGAACGCCGGTTTGACCACGTCCACGTGGACCTGGTGGGACCGCTGCCCCCCTCGCGGGGTTTCACCTACGTCCTCACCATGGTGGACCGCACCACCCGGTGGCCGGAGGCCGTGCCCTTGGCGTCGACAACGGCGGCCGATGTCGCCTTGGCTTTCATCGCCACCTGGGTCGCCCGGTTCGGCGCCCCCTCAGACATCTCGTCCGAGCGCGGCCCCCAGTTCACCTCGGAGCTCTGGGGGCGGTCGCGCAGGGGCTCGGGGTCCGGCTGCACCGAACCACGGCCTACCACCCCCAGGCTAACGGCCTGTGTGAGCGATTTCACCGCTCATTGAAGGCCGCGCTCCGGGCCACCCTCCGCGATGGCGGCTGGGTCGACAGGCTCCCCTGGGTCCTGCTGGGCCTCCGGACGACACCCAAGGAGGACCTGCGCGCATCCGCGGCGGAGTTGGTCTTCGGGCAACCGCTGCGGGTGCCGGGCGAGTTCCTCCCCGACTCCACGGCACCATGGTCCGCGGCACAGCAGCGCTCCGCTCTGCAAGAGACCGCCCAGAGGTTCGCCCCGGTGCCAACGGCATGCCACGGGCACCCACCGACGCATGTCGCCCCGGAGCTTCGCACGGCGGAGTACGTCTTCGTCCGCCACGATGCCCACCGGACACCACTTCGGCCCCCGTACGACAGGCCTTTCCACGTGCTGGAGACCGGGGCGAAGCACTTCACCCTGGACATCGGCGGTACTCCTGACCGCGTTTCGGTAGACCGTCTCAAGCCGGCCCACCTCGACGTGGACCACCCACCGCCAGTGGCCCGACCCTCATGTCGGGGCCGCCCCCCTGTGGGCGGACCCCCGGCACCGCCCAGCCCCGCCACCACGCCACCCCCCGGTCCTGCACCCATCCCAGGGGCAGCCAGGGGAATCCCACCTGGCATCCCTGCACCCCGGACGCCGCCGATCGCCAGGGGGCGCTTCGGCCGGGTCATTCGTCTGCCCCGCAAACTGGCCCTCCAGGTGCGCGGGAATTCTGGGGGGGCGCATGTGGCGGACACAAAAGCCCACTGGTGTGGTGACATCATTCCGCGCACCAAGTGGGCGGTGGCCACGCCCGAGGGGTAGGCGTGGCCTCATGATATACACCGGGCGCGCAGCCCGGAGCGGGTGAGTGTTACAGTGAGCTCCTGAAATAAAGACGCTTATAAGTTACCGCTTGTCCGCTTCCTCCTTGCTCGCAAGCAGCGCGCGTAATGCCGCGCTTTAATATTATGCTTCGGCGTCTTGAGGTTTCCGGTTCAATGACGTTGTTCAATCAGACGTTGTTCAACCACTGATCTCTATACTAGATCAGTGTGTTCAACACGTCACTGGCAGCTGATAAACAGTGGGGTGTTCCCTTACCAATCAGATTGCTATCGCTTGCCAAGCCAGCCATTCCTTAGCTGTTGTACACCGCTCCTTTCCTATGCCATCTCCAGGCATTGCAAATCGTCATTGCCGGGCACCAAAGGGGGCTCGGCAGTGACGCACGCTGAAAGAGAGTACTCAGTTTTCACTCTGGTTTCTTTCTTTCTTGTTTGTTTTCTTTCTTGTTGTACACCGCTCCTTTCCTATGCCATCTCCAGGCATTGCAAATCGTCATTGCCGGGCACCAAAGGGGGCTCGGCAGTGACGCACGCTGAAAGAGAGTACTCAGTTTTCACTCTGGTTTCTTGTTTGTTGTACACCGCTCCTTTCCTATGCCATCTCCAGGCATTGCAAATCGTCATTGCCGGGCACCAAAGGGGGCTCGGCAGTGACGCACGCTGAAAGAGAGTACTCAGTTTTCACTCTGGTTTCTTGTTTGTTGTACACCGCTCCTTTCCTATGCCATCTCCAGGCATTGCAAATCGTCATTGCTGGGCACCGAAGGGGGCTCGGCAGTGACGCACACTGAAAGAGAGTACTCAGTTTTCACTCTGGTTTCTTGTTGTACACCGCTCCTTTCCTATGCCATCTCCAGGCATTGCAAATCGTCATTGCCGGGCACCAAAGGGGGCTCGGCAGTGACGCACGCTGAAAGAGAGTACTCAGTTTTCACTCTGGTTTCTTGGTTTCTTGTTTGTTTTCTTTCTTGGTTGTCCGGGCGATATCTCAGCCATCCTTTGAGCTAGGAAGCTGAAATTTCGGCACAGTAGTGAGCAAGTCCTTTGTCAAATACGGTATTTTTTGTTTTTTGAATAATCAATTAATTGAGGAGTTATTTAATTATTAGCGTTTAATTAAGTACTTATTTAATTAATTAAATTTCATTTATCTTCTGACCATTATTAACTCAGGCACCTTTTGAGTTAGGAAGCTGATATTTGGACATGCCAATGACCAGGTGATTTGGCTGCAAAGGATATTTTTGATTTATTAATTAATCAATTAATCGATTAATTATTTAATTATTCGATTAATGACAAAAAAAATTTTTTTTTTTAAGTTACAGATTCTGATGAAATAGTGGTAGTTTATGTGTTCTCTGACCAAATTGATTAATAATTTAATTTTTTTATGATTATTATTTATTTATTTTCATTATTAATCATTTATTTATTTTCTTTCTCATTTGGCCAATATCTCAGGCACCTTTTGAGCTGGGAAGCTAATATTTGGACATGAGTGACCAAGTGATGTGGCTATCAAGGATATTTTTGATTTATTGATTAATCATTTCATCTATTAAGTATTTATTGATTAATCGATTAATAATTATTTATTGAGTAATCAATTAATTATTTAATTTTTTATAAATGACTTATTTAATTAAATTTCTAAAAGATACATCTTCGGATGAAGCACACTACTGGTTTAGTTATGCGATTAGCCAATTGATTATGAAAATATTTTGTGATAAGCTTTTATTGATTTTAATTATACAATTAATCAATCAATTAGTGTACACCTCTCCCTCCCAATGCAGCCTCAATGAGCTGCACTGCGGTATTGCCGGGTGCCGGAGGGCCCCGGCAATGCCGCGCTGCAGCATATTTAATTATTTGGCATGGGGCGGTGTACTTTGAATGTATCTGTACTTGTTTGTTTGTTTTCTTGGTTGTTTTCTTGTTTGTTTTCTTTCTTGGTTGTCCGGACGATATCTCAGCCATCCTTTGAGCTAGGAAGCTGAAATTTCGGCACAGTCGTGAGCAAGTCCTTTGTCAAATACGGTATTTTTTGTTTTTTGAATAATCAATTAATTGAGGAGTTATTTAATTATTAGCGTTTAATTAAGTACTTATTTAATTAATTAAATTTCATTTCTCTTCTGACCATTATTAACTCAGGCACCTTTTGAGTTAGGAAGCTGATATTTGGACATGCCAATGACCAGGTGATTTGGCTGCAAAGGATATTTTTGATTTATTAATTAATCAATTAATCGATTAATTATTTAATTATTCGATTAATGACCCAAAAAAAATTTTTTTTTAAGTTACAGATTCTGATGAAATAGTGGTAGTTTATGTGTTCTCTGACCAAATTGATTACCAATTTAATTTTTTTATGATTATTATTTATTTATTTTCATTATTAATCATTTATTTATTTTCTTTCTCATTTGGCCAATATCTCAGGCACCTTTTGAGCTGGGAAGCTAATATTTGGACATAAGTGACCAAGTGATGTGGCTATCAAGGATATTTTTGATTTATTGATTAATCATTTCATCTATTAATTATTTATTGATTAATCGATTAATTATTTATTGAGTAATCAATTAATTATTTAATTTTTTATAAATGACTTATTTAATTAAATTTCTAAAAGATACATCTTCGGATGAAGCACTAGTGGTTTAGTTATGCGATTAGCCAATTGATTATGAAAATATTTTGTGATAATCTTTTATTGATTTTAATTATACAATTAATCAATCAATTAGTGTACACCTCTCCCTCCCAATGCAGCCTTAATGAGCTGCACTGCGGTATTGCCGGGCGCCGGAGGCGCCCCGGCAATGCCGCGCTGCAGCATATTTATTTATTTGGCATGGGGCGGTGTACTTTGAATGTATGTGTACTTGTTTGTTGTACACCGCTCCTTTCCTATGCCATCTCCAGGCATTGCAAATCGTCATTGCCGGGCACCAAAGGGGGCTCGGCAGTGACGCACGCTGAAAGAGAGTACTCAGTTTTCACTCTGGTTTCTTTCTTGTTTGTTGTACACCGCTCCTTTCCTATGCCATCTCCAGGCATTGCAAATCGTCATTGCCGGGCACCAAAGGGGGCTCGGCAGTGACGCACGCTGAAAGAGAGTACTCAGTTTTCACTCTGGTTTCTTGTTTGTTTGTTTTCTTGGTTGTCCGGGCGATATCTCAGCCATCCTTTGAGCTAGGAAGCTGAAATTTCGGCACAGTAGTGAGCAAGTCCTTTGTCAAATACGGTATTTTTTGTTTTTTGAATAATCAATTAATTGAGGAGTTATTTAATTATTAGCGTTTAATTAAGTACTTATTTAATTAATTAAATTTCATTTCTCTTCTGACCATTATTAACTCAGGCACCTTTTGAGTTAGGAAGCTGATATTTGGACATGCCAATGACCAGGTGATTTGGCTGCAAAGGATATTTTTGATTTATTAATTAATCAATTAATCGATTAATTATTTAATTATTCGATTAATGACAAAAAATTTTTTTTTTTTAAAGTTACAGATTCTGATGAAATAGTGGTAGTTTATGTGTTCTCTGACCAAATTGATTAATAATTTAATTTTTTTATGATTATTATTTATTTATTTTCATTATTAATCATTTATTTATTTTCTTTCTCATTTGGCCAATATCTCAGGCACCTTTTGAGCTGGGAAGCTAATATTTGGACATGAGTGACCAAGTGATGTGGCTATCAAGGATATTTTTGATTTATTGATTAATCATTTCATCTATTAATTATTTATTGATTAATCGATTAATTATTTATTGAGTAATCAATTAATTATTTAATTTTTTATAAATGACTTATTTAATTAAATTTCTAAAAGATACATCTTCGGATGAAGCACTAGTGGTTTAGTTATGCGATTAGCCAATTGATTATGAAAATATTTTGTGATAATCTTTTATTGATTTTAATTATACAATTAATCAATCAATTAGTGTACACCTCTCCCTCCCAATGCAGCCTTAATGAGCTGCACTGCGGTATTGCCGGGCGCCGGAGGCGCCCCGGCAATGCCGCGCTGCAGCATATTTAATTATTTGGCATGGGGCGGTGTACTTTGAATGTATGTGTACTTGTTTGTTTTCTTGTTTGTTTTCTTTCTTGTTTGCTTTCTTGGTTGTCCGGACGATATCTCAGCCATCCTTTGAGCTAGGAAGCTGAAATTTCGGCACAATAGTGAGCAAGTCCTTTGTCATAAACGGTATTTTTTGTTTTTTGATTAATCAATTAATTGATGAGTTATTTAATTATTAGCGATTAATTAAGTACTTATTTAATTAATTAAATTTCATTTCTCTTCTGACCATTAACTCAGGCACCTTTTGAGTTAGGAAGCTGATATTTGGACATGCCAATGACCAGGTGATTTGGCTGCAAAGGCTATTTTTGATTTATTAATTAATTAATTAATCAATTAATCGATTAATTATTTAATTATTTGATTAATGACAAAAAAAAAAATTTTTTTTAACTTACAGATTCTGATGAAATAGTGATGGTTTATGTGTTCTCTGACCGAATTGATTAATAATTTAATTTATTTATGATTATTATTTATTTATTTTCATTATTAATCATTTATTTATCTTCTTTCTCATTTGGCCAATATCTCAGGCACCTTTTGAGCTCAGAAGCTAATATTTGGACATGAGTGACCAAGTGATGTGGCTATCAAGGATATTTTTGATTTATTGATTAATCAATTAATCAATGTATCGATTAATTATTTAATTATTCGATAAATTACTAAAAAAAAATTTTTGCCCCCAGTTACACATTCTGATGAAATGGTGGTGCTTTATGTGTTCTGTGACCGAATTGATTGATAATTTAATTTTTTAATGATTATTATTTATTTATTTTCATTATTAATCATTGATTTATTTTCTTTCTCATTTGGCCAATATCTCAGGCACCTTTTGAGCTGGGAAGCTAATATTTGGACATGACAGTGACCAAGTGATGTGGCTATCAAGGATATTTTTGATTAATTGATTAATCATTTAATCGATTCATTATTTATTGATTAATCGATGAATTACTTATTGATTAATCAATTAATTATTAAATTTTTTATTAATGACTTATTTGATTAAATTTCTAAAAGATACATCTTCGGATGAAGCACGAGTGGTTTTGTTATGGTATTAGCCAATTGATTAAGAAAATATTTTGTGATAATCTTTTATTGATTTTAATTATACAATTAATCAATCAATTAGTGGACACCTCTCCCTCCCAATGCAGCCTCTATGAGCTGCACTGCGGTATTGCCGGGCGCCAGAGGTGCCCCGGCAATGCCGCGCTGTAGGATATTTAATTATTTGGCATGGGGGCGGTGTACTTTGAATGTATGTGTACTTGTTTTCTTGTTTGTTTGTTTTCTTTCTTGGTTGTCCGGACGATATCTCAGCCATCCTTTGAGCTAGGAAGCTGAAATTTCGGCACAGTAGTGAGCAAGTCCTTTGTCAAATACGGTATTTTTTGTTTTTTGAATAATCAATTAATTGAGGAGTTATTTAATTATTAGCGTTTAATTAAGTACTTATTTAATTAATTAAATTTCATTTATCTTCTGACCATTATTAACTCAGGCACCTTTTGAGTTAGGAAGCTGATATTTGGACATGCCAATGACCAGGTGATTTGGCTGCAAAGGATATTTTTGATTTATTAATTAATCAATTAATCGATTAATTATTTAATTATTCGATTAATGACAAAAAAATTTTTTTTTTTTAAGTTACAGATTCTGATGAAATAGTGGTAGTTTATGTGTTCTCTGACCAAATTGATTAATAATTTAATTTTTTTATGATTATTATTTATTTATTTTCATTATTAATCATTTATTTATTTTCTTTCTCATTTGGCCAATATCTCAGGCACCTTTTGAGCTGGGAAGCTAATATTTGGACATGAGTGACCAAGTGATGTGGCTATCAAGGATATTTTTGATTTATTGATTAATCATTTCATCTATTAAGTATTTATTGATTAATCGATTAATTATTTATTGAGTAATCAATTAATTATTTAATTTTTTATAAATGACTTATTTAATTAAATTTCTAAAAGATACATCTTCGGATGAAGCACTACTGGTTTAGTTATGCGATTAGCCAATTGATTATGAAAATATTTTGTGATAATCTTTTATTGATTTTAATTATACAATTAATCAATCAATTAGTGTACACCTCTCCCTCCCAATGCAGCCTCAATGAGCTGCACTGCGGTATTGCCGGGCGCCGGAGGCGCCCCGGCAATGCCGCGCTGCAGCATATTTAATTATTTGGCATGGGGCGGTGTACTTTGAATGTATGTGTACTTGTTTTCTTTCTTTCTTGTTTGTCCGGGCGATATCTCAGCCATCCTTTGAGATAGGAAGCTGAAATTTCGGCACAATAGTGAGCAAGTCTTTTGTCAAAAACGGTATTTTTTTTTTTTGATTAATCAATAAATTGAGGAGTTATTTAATTATTAGCGATTAATTAAGTACTTATTTAATTAATCAAATTTCCTTTCTCTTCTGACCATTAACTCAGGCACCTTTTGAGTTAGGAAGCTGACATTTGGACATGCCAATGACCAGGTGATTAGGCTGCAAAGGATATTTTTGATTTATTAATTAATCAATTAATCGATTAATTATTTAATTATTCGATTAATGACAAAAAAAATTTTTTTTTTAAGTTACAGATTCTGATGAAATAGTGGTAGTTTATGTGTTCTCTGACCAAATTGATTAATAATTTAATTTTTTTATGATTATTATTTATTTATTTTCATTATTAATCATTTATTTATTTTCTTTCTCATTTGGCCAATATCTCAGGCACCTTTTGAGCTGGGAAGCTAATATTTGGACATGAGTGACCAAGTGATGTGGCTATCAAGGATATTTTTGATTTATTGATTAATCATTTAATCGATTAATTATTTATTGATTAATCGATAAATTATTTATTGAGTAATCAATTAATTATTTAATTTTTTATTAATGACTTATTTAATTAAATTTCTGAAAGATACATCTTCGTATGAAGCACTAGTGGTTTAGTTGTGCTATTAGCCAATTGATTATGAAAATATTTTGTGATAATCTTTTATTGATTTTAATTATACAATTAATCAATCAATTAATGTACACCTCTCCCTCCCAATGCAGCCTCAATGAGCTGCACTGCGGTATTGCCGGGCGCCGGAGGCGGCCCGGCAATGCCGCTCTGTCAGATATTTAATTATTTGGCATGGGGGCGGTGTACTTTGAATGTATGTGTACTTGTTGTACACCGCTCCTTTCCTATGCCATCTCCAGGCATTGCAAATCGTCATTGCCGGGCACCAAAGGGGGCTCGGCAGTGACGCACGCTGAAAGAGAGTACTCAGTTTTCACTCTGGTTTCTTGTTTGTTTTCTTCTTTTCTTGTTTGTTTTCTTTCTTGGTTGTCCAGACGATATCTCAGCCATCCTTTGAGCTAGGAAGCTGAAATTTCGGCACAAGAGTGAGCAAGTCCTTTGTCAAAAACGGTATTTTTTTATTTTTATTAATCAATAAATTGAGGAGTTATTTAATTATTAGCGATTAATTAAGTACTTATTTAATTAATCAAATTTCCTTTCTCTTCTGACCATTAACTCAGGCACCTTTTGAGTTAGGAAGCTGATATTTGGACATGCCAATGACCAGGTGATTTGGCTGCAAAGGATATTTTTGATTTATTAATTAATCAATTAATCGATTAATTATTTAATTATTCGATTAATGACAAAAAAATTTTTTTTTTTAAAGTTACAGATTCTGATGAAATAGTGGTAGTTTATGTGTTCTCTGACCAAATTGATTAATAATTTAATTTTTTTATGATTATTATTTATTTATTTTCATTATTAATCATTTATTTATTTTCTTTCTCATTTGGCCAATATCTCAGGCACCTTTTGAGCTGGGAAGCTAATATTTGGACATGAGTGACCAAGTGATGTGGCTATCAAGGATATTTTTGATTTATTGATTAATCATTTCATCTATTAATTATTTATTGATTAATCGATTAATTATTTATTGAGTAATCAATTAATTATTTAATTTTTTATAAATGACTTATTTAATTAAATTTCTAAAAGATACATCTTCGGATGAAGCACTTGTGGTTTAGTTATGCGATTAGCCAATTGATTATGAAAATATTTTGTGATAATCTTTTATTGATTTAAATTATACAATTAATCAATCAATTAGTGTACACCTCTCCCTCCCAATGCAGCCTCAATGAGCTGCACTGCGGTATTGCCGGGCGCCGGAGGCGCCCCGGGAATGCCGCGCTGCAGCATATTTAATTATTTGACATGGGGCGGTGTACTTTGAATGTATGTGTACTTGTTTTCTTTCTTTCTTGTTTGTCCGGGCGATATCTCAGCCATCCTTTGAGCTAGGAAGCTGAAATTTCGGCACAGTAGTGAGCAAGTCCTTTGTCAAATACGGTATTTTTTGTTTTTTGAATAATCAATTAATTGAGGAGTTATTTAATTATTAGCGTTTAATTAAGTACTTATTTAATTAATTAAATTTCATTTATCTTCTGACCATTATTAACTCAGGCACCTTTTGAGTTAGGAAGCTGATATTTGGACATGCCAATGACCAGGTGATTTGGCTGCAAAGGATATTTTTGATTTATTAATTAATCAATTAATCGATTAATTATTTAATTATTCGATTAATGACAAAAAAAATTTTTTTTTTTAAGTTACAGATTCTGATGAAATAGTGGTAGTTTATGTGTTCTCTGACCAAATTGATTAATAATTTAATTTTTTTATGATTATTATTTATTTATTTTCATTATTAATCATTTATTTATTTTCTTTCTCATTTGGCCAATATCTCAGGCACCTTTTGAGCTGGGAAGCTAATATTTGGACATGAGTGACCAAGTGATGTGGCTATCAAGGATATTTTTGATTTATTGATTAATCATTTCATCTATTAAGTATTTATTGATTAATCGATTAATAATTATTTATTGAGTAATCAATTAATTATTTAATTTTTTATAAATGACTTATTTAATTAAATTTCTAAAAGATACATCTTCGGATGAAGCACACTACTGGTTTAGTTATGCGATTAGCCAATTGATTATGAAAATATTTTGTGATAAGCTTTTATTGATTTTAATTATACAATTAATCAATCAATTAGTGTACACCTCTCCCTCCCAATGCAGCCTCAATGAGCTGCACTGCGGTATTGCCGGGTGCCGGAGGGCCCCGGCAATGCCGCGCTGCAGCATATTTAATTATTTGGCATGGGGCGGTGTACTTTGAATGTATCTGTACTTGTTTGTTTGTTTTCTTGGTTGTTTTCTTGTTGTACACCGCTCCTTTCCTATGCCATCTCCAGGCATTGCAAATCGTCATTGCCGGGCACCAAAGGGGGCTCGGCAGTGACGCACACTGAAAGAGAGTACTCAGTTTTCACTCTGGTTTCTTGTTTGTTTTCTTGTTTTCTTTCTTGTTTGTTTGTTTTCTTTCTTGGTTGTCCGGGCGATATCTCAGCCATCCTTTGAGCTAGGAAGCTGAAATTTCAGCACAATAGTGAGCAAGTCCTTTGTCAAAAACGGTATTTTTTTTTTTTGATTAATCAATAAATTGAGGAGTTATTTAATTATTAGCGATTAATTAAGTACTTATTTAATTAATCAAATTTCCTTTCTCTTCTGACCATTAACTCAGGCACCTTTTGAGTTAGGAAGCTGATATTTGGACATGCCAATGACCAGGTGATTAGACTGCAAAGGATATTTTTGATTTATTAATTAATCAATTAATCGATTAATTATTTAATTATTCGATTAATGACAAAAAAATTTTTTTTTTTTAAGTTACAGATTCTGATGAAATAGTGGTAGTTTATGTGTTCTCTGACCAAATTGATTAATAATTTAATTTTTTTATGATTATTATTTATTTATTTTCATTATTAATCATTTATTTATTTTCTTTCTCATTTGGCCAATATCTCAGGCACCTTTTGAGCTGGGAAGCTAATATTTGGACATGAGTGACCAAGTGATGTGGCTATCAAGGATATTTTTGATTTATTGATTAATCATTTCATCTATTAATTATTTATTGATTAATCGATTAATTATTTATTGAGTAATCAATTAATTATTTAATTATTTATAAGTGACTTATTTAATTAAATTTCTAAAAGATACATCTTCGGATGAAGCACCAGTGGTTTAGTTATGCGATTAGCCAATTGATTATGAAAATATTTTGTGATAATCTTTTATTGATTTTAATTATACAATTAATCAATCAATTAGTGTACACCTCTCCCTCCCAATGCAGCCTCAATGAGCTGCACTGCGGTATTGCCGGGCGCCAGAGGCGCCCCGGCAATGCCGCGCTGCAGCATATTTAATTATTTGGCATGGGGCGGTGTACTTTGAATGTATGTGTACTTGTTTGTTTTCTTTCTTGGTTGTCCGGGCGATATCTCAGCCATCCTTTGAGCTTGAAAGCTGAAATTTCGGCACAGTAGTGAGCAAGTCCTTTGTCAAATACGGTATTTTTTGTTTTTTGAATAATCAATTAATTGAGGAGTTATTTAATTGTTAGCGTTTAATTAAGTACTTATTTAATTAATTAAATTTCATTTCTCTTCTGACCATTATTAACTCAGGCACCTTTTGAGTTAGGAAGCTGATATTTGGACATGCCAATGACCAGGTGATTTGGCTGCAAAGGATATTTTTGATTTATTAATTAATCAATGAATCGATTAATTATTTAATTATTCCATTAATGACAAAAAAATTTTTTTTTTTTAAGTTACAGATTCTGATGAAATAGTGGTAGTTTATGTGTTCTCTGACCAAATTGATTAATAATTTAATTTTTTTATGATTATTATTTATTTATTTTCATTATTAATCATTTATTTATTTTCTTTCTCATTTGGCCAATATCTCAGGCACCTTTTGAGCTGGGAAGCTAATATTTGGACATGAGTGACCAAGTGATGTGGCTATCAAGGATATTTTTGATTTATTGATTAATCATTTCATCTATTAAGTATTTATTGATTAATCGATTAATTATTTATTGAATAATCAATTAATTTTTTAATTTTTTATAAATGACTTATTTAATTAAATTTCTAAAAGATACATCTTCGGATGAAGCACTACTGGTTTAGTTATGCGATTAGCCAATTGATTATGAAAATATTTTGTGATAATCTTTTATTGATTTTAATTATACAATTAATCAATCAATTAGTGTACACCTCTCCCTCCCAATGCAGCCTCAATGAACTGCACTGCGGTATTGCCGGGCGCCCGAGGCGCCCCGGCAATGCCGCGCTGCAGCATATTTAATTATTTGGCATGGGGCGGTGTACTTTGAATGTATGTGTACTTGTTTTATTTGTTTTCTTTCTTGGTTGTCCGGACGATATCTCAGCCATCCTTTGAGCTAGGAAGCTGAAATTTCGGCACAGTCGTGAGCAAGTCCTTTGTCAAATACGGTATTTTTTGTTTTTTGAATAATCAATTAATTGAGGAGTTATTTAATTATTAGCGTTTAATTAAGTACTTATTTAATTAATTAAATTTCATTTCTCTTCTGACCATTATTAACTCAGGCACCTTTTGAGTTAGGAAGCTGATATTTGGACATGCCAATGACCAGGTGATTTGGCTGCAAAGGATATTTTTGATTTATTAATTAATCAATTAATCGATTAATTATTTAATTATTCGATTAATGACCCAAAAAAAATTTTTTTTTAAGTTACAGATTCTGATGAAATAGTGGTAGTTTATGTGTTCTCTGACCAAATTGATTACCAATTTAATTTTTTTATGATTATTATTTATTTATTTTCATTATTAATCATTTATTTATTTTCTTTCTCATTTGGCCAATATCTCAGGCACCTTTTGAGCTGGGAAGCTAATATTTGGACATAAGTGACCAAGTGATGTGGCTATCAAGGATATTTTTGATTTATTGATTAATCATTTCATCTATTAATTATTTATTGATTAATCGATTAATTATTTATTGAGTAATCAATTAATTATTTAATTTTTTATAAATGACTTATTTAATTAAATTTCTAAAAGATACATCTTCGGATGAAGCACTAGTGGTTTAGTTATGCGATTAGCCAATTGATTATGAAAATATTTTGTGATAATCTTTTATTGATTTTAATTATACAATTAATCAATCAATTAGTGTACACCTCTCCCTCCCAATGCAGCCTTAATGAGCTGCACTGCGGTATTGCCGGGCGCCGGAGGCGCCCCGGCAATGCCGCGCTGCAGCATATTTATTTATTTGGCATGGGGCGGTGTACTTTGAATGTATGTGTACTTGTTTGTTGTACACCGCTCCTTTCCTATGCCATCTCCAGGCATTGCAAATCGTCATTGCCGGGCACCAAAGGGGGCTCGGCAGTGACGCACGCTGAAAGAGAGTACTCAGTTTTCACTCTGGTTTCTTTCTTGTTTGTTGTACACCGCTCCTTTCCTATGCCATCTCCAGGCATTGCAAATCGTCATTGCCGGGCACCAAAGGGGGCTCGGCAGTGACGCACGCTGAAAGAGAGTACTCAGTTTTCACTCTGGTTTCTTGTTTGTTTGTTTTCTTGGTTGTCCGGGCGATATCTCAGCCATCCTTTGAGCTAGGAAGCTGAAATTTCGGCACAGTAGTGAGCAAGTCCTTTGTCAAATACGGTATTTTTTGTTTTTTGAATAATCAATTAATTGAGGAGTTATTTAATTATTAGCGTTTAATTAAGTACTTATTTAATTAATTAAATTTCATTTCTCTTCTGACCATTATTAACTCAGGCACCTTTTGAGTTAGGAAGCTGATATTTGGACATGCCAATGACCAGGTGATTTGGCTGCAAAGGATATTTTTGATTTATTAATTAATCAATTAATCGATTAATTATTTAATTATTCGATTAATGACAAAAAAATTTTTTTTTTTAAAGTTACAGATTCTGATGAAATAGTGGTAGTTTATGTGTTCTCTGACCAAATTGATTAATAATTTAATTTTTTTATGATTATTATTTATTTATTTTCATTATTAATCATTTATTTATTTTCTTTCTCATTTGGCCAATATCTCAGGCACCTTTTGAGCTGGGAAGCTAATATTTGGACATGAGTGACCAAGTGATGTGGCTATCAAGGATATTTTTGATTTATTGATTAATCATTTCATCTATTAATTATTTATTGATTAATCGATTAATTATTTATTGAGTAATCAATTAATTATTTAATTTTTTATAAATGACTTATTTAATTAAATTTCTAAAAGATACATCTTCGGATGAAGCACTAGTGGTTTAGTTATGCGATTAGCCAATTGATTATGAAAATATTTTGTGATAATCTTTTATTGATTTTAATTATACAATTAATCAATCAATTAGTGTACACCTCTCCCTCCCAATGCAGCCTTAATGAGCTGCACTGCGGTATTGCCGGGCGCCGGAGGCGCCCCGGCAATGCCGCGCTGCAGCATATTTAATTATTTGGCATGGGGCGGTGTACTTTGAATGTATGTGTACTTGTTTGTTTTCTTGTTTGTTTTCTTTCTTGTTTGCTTTCTTGGTTGTCCGGACGATATCTCAGCCATCCTTTGAGCTAGGAAGCTGAAATTTCGGCACAATAGTGAGCAAGTCCTTTGTCATAAACGGTATTTTTTGTTTTTTGATTAATCAATTAATTGATGAGTTATTTAATTATTAGCGATTAATTAAGTACTTATTTAATTAATTAAATTTCATTTCTCTTCTGACCATTAACTCAGGCACCTTTTGAGTTAGGAAGCTGATATTTGGACATGCCAATGGCCAGGTGATTTGGCTGCAAAGGCTATTTTTGATTTATTAATTAATTAATTAATCAATTAATCGATTAATTATTTAATTATTTGATTAATGACAAAAAAAAAAATTTTTTTTAACTTACAGATTCTGATGAAATAGTGATGGTTTATGTGTTCTCTGACCGAATTGATTAATAATTTAATTTATTTATGATTATTATTTATTTATTTTCATTATTAATCATTTATTTATCTTCTTTCTCATTTGGCCAATATCTCAGGCACCTTTTGAGCTCAGAAGCTAATATTTGGACATGAGTGACCAAGTGATGTGGCTATCAAGGATATTTTTGATTTATTGATTAATCAATTAATCAATGTATCGATTAATTATTTAATTATTCGATAAATTACTAAAAAAAAATTTTTGCCCCCAGTTACACATTCTGATGAAATGGTGGTGCTTTATGTGTTCTGTGACCGAATTGATTGATAATTTAATTTTTTAATGATTATTATTTATTTATTTTCATTATTAATCATTGATTTATTTTCTTTCTCATTTGGCCAATATCTCAGGCACCTTTTGAGCTGGGAAGCTAATATTTGGACATGACAGTGACCAAGTGATGTGGCTATCAAGGATATTTTTGATTAATTGATTAATCATTTAATCGATTCATTATTTATTGATTAATCGATGAATTACTTATTGATTAATCAATTAATTATTAAATTTTTTATTAATGACTTATTTGATTAAATTTCTAAAAGATACATCTTCGGATGAAGCACGAGTGGTTTTGTTATGGTATTAGCCAATTGATTAAGAAAATATTTTGTGATAATCTTTTATTGATTTTAATTATACAATTAATCAATCAATTAGTGGACACCTCTCCCTCCCAATGCAGCCTCTATGAGCTGCACTGCGGTATTGCCGGGCGCCAGAGGTGCCCCGGCAATGCCGCGCTGTAGGATATTTAATTATTTGGCATGGGGGCGGTGTACTTTGAATGTATGTGTACTTGTTTTCTTGTTTGTTTGTTTTCTTTCTTGGTTGTCCGGACGATATCTCAGCCATCCTTTGAGCTAGGAAGCTGAAATTTCGGCACAGTAGTGAGCAAGTCCTTTGTCAAATACGGTATTTTTTGTTTTTTGAATAATCAATTAATTGAGGAGTTATTTAATTATTAGCGTTTAATTAAGTACTTATTTAATTAATTAAATTTCATTTATCTTCTGACCATTATTAACTCAGGCACCTTTTGAGTTAGGAAGCTGATATTTGGACATGCCAATGACCAGGTGATTTGGCTGCAAAGGATATTTTTGATTTATTAATTAATCAATTAATCGATTAATTATTTAATTATTCGATTAATGACAAAAAAATTTTTTTTTTTTAAGTTACAGATTCTGATGAAATAGTGGTAGTTTATGTGTTCTCTGACCAAATTGATTAATAATTTAATTTTTTTATGATTATTATTTATTTATTTTCATTATTAATCATTTATTTATTTTCTTTCTCATTTGGCCAATATCTCAGGCACCTTTTGAGCTGGGAAGCTAATATTTGGACATGAGTGACCAAGTGATGTGGCTATCAAGGATATTTTTGATTTATTGATTAATCATTTCATCTATTAAGTATTTATTGATTAATCGATTAATTATTTATTGAGTAATCAATTAATTATTTAATTTTTTATAAATGACTTATTTAATTAAATTTCTAAAAGATACATCTTCGGATGAAGCACTACTGGTTTAGTTATGCGATTAGCCAATTGATTATGAAAATATTTTGTGATAATCTTTTATTGATTTTAATTATACAATTAATCAATCAATTAGTGTACACCTCTCCCTCCCAATGCAGCCTCAATGAGCTGCACTGCGGTATTGCCGGGCGCCGGAGGCGCCCCGGCAATGCCGCGCTGCAGCATATTTAATTATTTGGCATGGGGCGGTGTACTTTGAATGTATGTGTACTTGTTTTCTTTCTTTCTTGTTTGTCCGGGCGATATCTCAGCCATCCTTTGAGATAGGAAGCTGAAATTTCGGCACAATAGTGAGCAAGTCTTTTGTCAAAAACGGTATTTTTTTTTTTTGATTAATCAATAAATTGAGGAGTTATTTAATTATTAGCGATTAATTAAGTACTTATTTAATTAATCAAATTTCCTTTCTCTTCTGACCATTAACTCAGGCACCTTTTGAGTTAGGAAGCTGACATTTGGACATGCCAATGACCAGGTGATTAGGCTGCAAAGGATATTTTTGATTTATTAATTAATCAATTAATCGATTAATTATTTAATTATTCGATTAATGACAAAAAAAAAATTTTTTTTAAGTTACAGATTCTGATGAAATAGTGGTAGTTTATGTGTTCTCTGACCAAATTGATTAATAATTTAATTTTTTTATGATTATTATTTATTTATTTTCATTATTAATCATTTATTTATTTTCTTTCTCATTTGGCCAATATCTCAGGCACCTTTTGAGCTGGGAAGCTAATATTTGGACATGAGTGACCAAGTGATGTGGCTATCAAGGATATTTTTGATTTATTGATTAATCATTTAATCGATTAATTATTTATTGATTAATCGATAAATTATTTATTGAGTAATCAATTAATTATTTAATTTTTTATTAATGACTTATTTAATTAAATTTCTGAAAGATACATCTTCGTATGAAGCACTAGTGGTTTAGTTGTGCTATTAGCCAATTGATTATGAAAATATTTTGTGATAATCTTTTATTGATTTTAATTATACAATTAATCAATCAATTAATGTACACCTCTCCCTCCCAATGCAGCCTCAATGAGCTGCACTGCGGTATTGCCGGGCGCCGGAGGCGGCCCGGCAATGCCGCTCTGTCGGATATTTAATTATTTGGCATGGGGGCGGTGTACTTTGAATGTATGTGTACTTGTTGTACACCGCTCCTTTCCTATGCCATCTCCAGGCATTGCAAATCGTCATTGCCGGGCACCAAAGGGGGCTCGGCAGTGACGCACGCTGAAAGAGAGTACTCAGTTTTCACTCTGGTTTCTTGTTTGTTTTCTTCTTTTCTTGTTTGTTTTCTTTCTTGGTTGTCCAGACGATATCTCAGCCATCCTTTGAGCTAGGAAGCTGAAATTTCGGCACAAGAGTGAGCAAGTCCTTTGTCAAAAACGGTATTTTTTTATTTTTATTAATCAATAAATTGAGGAGTTATTTAATTATTAGCGATTAATTAAGTACTTATTTAATTAATCAAATTTCCTTTCTCTTCTGACCATTAACTCAGGCACCTTTTGAGTTAGGAAGCTGATATTTGGACATGCCAATGACCAGGTGATTTGGCTGCAAAGGATATTTTTGATTTATTAATTAATCAATTAATCGATTAATTATTTAATTATTCGATTAATGACAAAAAAATTATTTTTTTTAAAGTTACAGATTCTGATGAAATAGTGGTAGTTTATGTGTTCTCTGACCAAATTGATTAATAATTTAATTTTTTTATGATTATTATTTATTTATTTTCATTATTAATCATTTATTTATTTTCTTTCTCATTTGGCCAATATCTCAGGCACCTTTTGAGCTGGGAAGCTAATATTTGGACATGAGTGACCAAGTGATGTGGCTATCAAGGATATTTTTGATTTATTGATTAATCATTTCATCTATTAATTATTTATTGATTAATCGATTAATTATTTATTGAGTAATCAATTAATTATTTAATTTTTTATAAATGACTTATTTAATTAAATTTCTAAAAGATACATCTTCGGATGAAGCACTTGTGGTTTAGTTATGCGATTAGCCAATTGATTATGAAAATATTTTGTGATAATCTTTTATTGATTTAAATTATACAATTAATCAATCAATTAGTGTACACCTCTCCCTCCCAATGCAGCCTCAATGAGCTGCACTGCGGTATTGCCGGGCGCCGGAGGCGCCCCGGGAATGCCGCGCTGCAGCATATTTAATTATTTGACATGGGGCGGTGTACTTTGAATGTATGTGTACTTGTTTTCTTTCTTTCTTGTTTGTCCGGGCGATATCTCAGCCATCCTTTGAGCTAGGAAGCTGAAATTTCGGCACAGTAGTGAGCAAGTCCTTTGTCAAATACGGTATTTTTTGTTTTTTGAATAATCAATTAATTGAGGAGTTATTTAATTATTAGCGTTTAATTAAGTACTTATTTAATTAATTAAATTTCATTTATCTTCTGACCATTATTAACTCAGGCACCTTTTGAGTTAGGAAGCTGATATTTGGACATGCCAATGACCAGGTGATTTGGCTGCAAAGGATATTTTTGATTTATTAATTAATCAATTAATCGATTAATTATTTAATTATTCGATTAATGACAAAAAAAATTTTTTTTTTTAAGTTACAGATTCTGATGAAATAGTGGTAGTTTATGTGTTCTCTGACCAAATTGATTAATAATTTAATTTTTTTATGATTATTATTTATTTATTTTCATTATTAATCATTTATTTATTTTCTTTCTCATTTGGCCAATATCTCAGGCACCTTTTGAGCTGGGAAGCTAATATTTGGACATGAGTGACCAAGTGATGTGGCTATCAAGGATATTTTTGATTTATTGATTAATCATTTCATCTATTAAGTATTTATTGATTAATCGATTAATAATTATTTATTGAGTAATCAATTAATTATTTAATTTTTTATAAATGACTTATTTAATTAAATTTCTAAAAGATACATCTTCGGATGAAGCACACTACTGGTTTAGTTATGCGATTAGCCAATTGATTATGAAAATATTTTGTGATAAGCTTTTATTGATTTTAATTATACAATTAATCAATCAATTAGTGTACACCTCTCCCTCCCAATGCAGCCTCAATGAGCTGCACTGCGGTATTGCCGGGTGCCGGAGGGCCCCGGCAATGCCGCGCTGCAGCATATTTAATTATTTGGCATGGGGCGGTGTACTTTGAATGTATCTGTACTTGTTTGTTTGTTTTCTTGGTTGTTTTCTTGTTTGTTTTCTTTCTTGGTTGTCCGGACGATATCTCAGCCATCCTTTGAGCTAGGAAGCTGAAATTTCGGCACAGTCGTGAGCAAGTCCTTTGTCAAATACGGTATTTTTTGTTTTTTGAATAATCAATTAATTGAGGAGTTATTTAATTATTAGCGTTTAATTAAGTACTTATTTAATTAATTAAATTTCATTTCTCTTCTGACCATTATTAACTCAGGCACCTTTTGAGTTAGGAAGCTGATATTTGGACATGCCAATGACCAGGTGATTTGGCTGCAAAGGATATTTTTGATTTATTAATTAATCAATTAATCGATTAATTATTTAATTATTCGATTAATGACCCAAAAAAAATTTTTTTTTAAGTTACAGATTCTGATGAAATAGTGGTAGTTTATGTGTTCTCTGACCAAATTGATTACCAATTTAATTTTTTTATGATTATTATTTATTTATTTTCATTATTAATCATTTATTTATTTTCTTTCTCATTTGGCCAATATCTCAGGCACCTTTTGAGCTGGGAAGCTAATATTTGGACATAAGTGACCAAGTGATGTGGCTATCAAGGATATTTTTGATTTATTGATTAATCATTTCATCTATTAATTATTTATTGATTAATCGATTAATTATTTATTGAGTAATCAATTAATTATTTAATTTTTTATAAATGACTTATTTAATTAAATTTCTAAAAGATACATCTTCGGATGAAGCACTAGTGGTTTAGTTATGCGATTAGCCAATTGATTATGAAAATATTTTGTGATAATCTTTTATTGATTTTAATTATACAATTAATCAATCAATTAGTGTACACCTCTCCCTCCCAATGCAGCCTTAATGAGCTGCACTGCGGTATTGCCGGGCGCCGGAGGCGCCCCGGCAATGCCGCGCTGCAGCATATTTATTTATTTGGCATGGGGCGGTGTACTTTGAATGTATGTGTACTTGTTTGTTGTACACCGCTCCTTTCCTATGCCATCTCCAGGCATTGCAAATCGTCATTGCCGGGCACCAAAGGGGGCTCGGCAGTGACGCACGCTGAAAGAGAGTACTCAGTTTTCACTCTGGTTTCTTTCTTGTTTGTTGTACACCGCTCCTTTCCTATGCCATCTCCAGGCATTGCAAATCGTCATTGCCGGGCACCAAAGGGGGCTCGGCAGTGACGCACGCTGAAAGAGAGTACTCAGTTTTCACTCTGGTTTCTTGTTTGTTTGTTTTCTTGGTTGTCCGGGCGATATCTCAGCCATCCTTTGAGCTAGGAAGCTGAAATTTCGGCACAGTAGTGAGCAAGTCCTTTGTCAAATACGGTATTTTTTGTTTTTTGAATAATCAATTAATTGAGGAGTTATTTAATTATTAGCGTTTAATTAAGTACTTATTTAATTAATTAAATTTCATTTCTCTTCTGACCATTATTAACTCAGGCACCTTTTGAGTTAGGAAGCTGATATTTGGACATGCCAATGACCAGGTGATTTGGCTGCAAAGGATATTTTTGATTTATTAATTAATCAATTAATCGATTAATTATTTAATTATTCGATTAATGACAAAAAAATTTTTTTTTTTAAAGTTACAGATTCTGATGAAATAGTGGTAGTTTATGTGTTCTCTGACCAAATTGATTAATAATTTAATTTTTTTATGATTATTATTTATTTATTTTCATTATTAATCATTTATTTATTTTCTTTCTCATTTGGCCAATATCTCAGGCACCTTTTGAGCTGGGAAGCTAATATTTGGACATGAGTGACCAAGTGATGTGGCTATCAAGGATATTTTTGATTTATTGATTAATCATTTCATCTATTAATTATTTATTGATTAATCGATTAATTATTTATTGAGTAATCAATTAATTATTTAATTTTTTATAAATGACTTATTTAATTAAATTTCTAAAAGATACATCTTCGGATGAAGCACTAGTGGTTTAGTTATGCGATTAGCCAATTGATTATGAAAATATTTTGTGATAATCTTTTATTGATTTTAATTATACAATTAATCAATCAATTAGTGTACACCTCTCCCTCCCAATGCAGCCTTAATGAGCTGCACTGCGGTATTGCCGGGCGCCGGAGGCGCCCCGGCAATGCCGCGCTGCAGCATATTTAATTATTTGGCATGGGGCGGTGTACTTTGAATGTATGTGTACTTGTTTGTTTTCTTGTTTGTTTTCTTTCTTGTTTGCTTTCTTGGTTGTCCGGACGATATCTCAGCCATCCTTTGAGCTAGGAAGCTGAAATTTCGGCACAATAGTGAGCAAGTCCTTTGTCATAAACGGTATTTTTTGTTTTTTGATTAATCAATTAATTGATGAGTTATTTAATTATTAGCGATTAATTAAGTACTTATTTAATTAATTAAATTTCATTTCTCTTCTGACCATTAACTCAGGCACCTTTTGAGTTAGGAAGCTGATATTTGGACATGCCAATGACCAGGTGATTTGGCTGCAAAGGCTATTTTTGATTTATTAATTAATTAATTAATCAATTAATCGATTAATTATTTAATTATTTGATTAATGACAAAAAAAAAAATTTTTTTTAACTTACAGATTCTGATGAAATAGTGATGGTTTATGTGTTCTCTGACCGAATTGATTAATAATTTAATTTATTTATGATTATTATTTATTTATTTTCATTATTAATCATTTATTTATCTTCTTTCTCATTTGGCCAATATCTCAGGCACCTTTTGAGCTCAGAAGCTAATATTTGGACATGAGTGACCAAGTGATGTGGCTATCAAGGATATTTTTGATTTATTGATTAATCAATTAATCAATGTATCGATTAATTATTTAATTATTCGATAAATTACTAAAAAAAAATTTTTGCCCCCAGTTACACATTCTGATGAAATGGTGGTGCTTTATGTGTTCTGTGACCGAATTGATTGATAATTTAATTTTTTAATGATTATTATTTATTTATTTTCATTATTAATCATTGATTTATTTTCTTTCTCATTTGGCCAATATCTCAGGCACCTTTTGAGCTGGGAAGCTAATATTTGGACATGACAGTGACCAAGTGATGTGGCTATCAAGGATATTTTTGATTAATTGATTAATCATTTAATCGATTCATTATTTATTGATTAATCGATGAATTACTTATTGATTAATCAATTAATTATTAAATTTTTTATTAATGACTTATTTGATTAAATTTCTAAAAGATACATCTTCGGATGAAGCACGAGTGGTTTTGTTATGGTATTAGCCAATTGATTAAGAAAATATTTTGTGATAATCTTTTATTGATTTTAATTATACAATTAATCAATCAATTAGTGGACACCTCTCCCTCCCAATGCAGCCTCTATGAGCTGCACTGCGGTATTGCCGGGCGCCAGAGGTGCCCCGGCAATGCCGCGCTGTAGGATATTTAATTATTTGGCATGGGGGCGGTGTACTTTGAATGTATGTGTACTTGTTTTCTTGTTTGTTTGTTTTCTTTCTTGGTTGTCCGGACGATATCTCAGCCATCCTTTGAGCTAGGAAGCTGAAATTTCGGCACAGTAGTGAGCAAGTCCTTTGTCAAATACGGTATTTTTTGTTTTTTGAATAATCAATTAATTGAGGAGTTATTTAATTATTAGCGTTTAATTAAGTACTTATTTAATTAATTAAATTTCATTTATCTTCTGACCATTATTAACTCAGGCACCTTTTGAGTTAGGAAGCTGATATTTGGACATGCCAATGACCAGGTGATTTGGCTGCAAAGGATATTTTTGATTTATTAATTAATCAATTAATCGATTAATTATTTAATTATTCGATTAATGACAAAAAAATTTTTTTTTTTTAAGTTACAGATTCTGATGAAATAGTGGTAGTTTATGTGTTCTCTGACCAAATTGATTAATAATTTAATTTTTTTATGATTATTATTTATTTATTTTCATTATTAATCATTTATTTATTTTCTTTCTCATTTGGCCAATATCTCAGGCACCTTTTGAGCTGGGAAGCTAATATTTGGACATGAGTGACCAAGTGATGTGGCTATCAAGGATATTTTTGATTTATTGATTAATCATTTCATCTATTAAGTATTTATTGATTAATCGATTAATTATTTATTGAGTAATCAATTAATTATTTAATTTTTTATAAATGACTTATTTAATTAAATTTCTAAAAGATACATCTTCGGATGAAGCACTACTGGTTTAGTTATGCGATTAGCCAATTGATTATGAAAATATTTTGTGATAATCTTTTATTGATTTTAATTATACAATTAATCAATCAATTAGTGTACACCTCTCCCTCCCAATGCAGCCTCAATGAGCTGCACTGCGGTATTGCCGGGCGCCGGAGGCGCCCCGGCAATGCCGCGCTGCAGCATATTTAATTATTTGGCATGGGGCGGTGTACTTTGAATGTATGTGTACTTGTTTTCTTTCTTTCTTGTTTGTCCGGGCGATATCTCAGCCATCCTTTGAGATAGGAAGCTGAAATTTCGGCACAATAGTGAGCAAGTCTTTTGTCAAAAACGGTATTTTTTTTTTTTGATTAATCAATAAATTGAGGAGTTATTTAATTATTAGCGATTAATTAAGTACTTATTTAATTAATCAAATTTCCTTTCTCTTCTGACCATTAACTCAGGCACCTTTTGAGTTAGGAAGCTGACATTTGGACATGCCAATGACCAGGTGATTAGGCTGCAAAGGATATTTTTGATTTATTAATTAATCAATTAATCGATTAATTATTTAATTATTCGATTAATGACAAAAAAAAAATTTTTTTTAAGTTACAGATTCTGATGAAATAGTGGTAGTTTATGTGTTCTCTGACCAAATTGATTAATAATTTAATTTTTTTATGATTATTATTTATTTATTTTCATTATTAATCATTTATTTATTTTCTTTCTCATTTGGCCAATATCTCAGGCACCTTTTGAGCTGGGAAGCTAATATTTGGACATGAGTGACCAAGTGATGTGGCTATCAAGGATATTTTTGATTTATTGATTAATCATTTAATCGATTAATTATTTATTGATTAATCGATTAATTATTTATTGAGTAATCAATTAATTATTTAATTTTTTATTAATGACTTATTTAATTAAATTTCTGAAAGATACATCTTCGTATGAAGCACTAGTGGTTTAGTTGTGCTATTAGCCAATTGATTATGAAAATATTTTGTGATAATCTTTTATTGATTTTAATTATACAATTAATCAATCAATTAATGTACACCTCTCCCTCCCAATGCAGCCTCAATGAGCTGCACTGCGGTATTGCCGGGCGCCGGAGGCGGCCCGGCAATGCCGCTCTGTCGGATATTTAATTATTTGGCATGGGGGCGGTGTACTTTGAATGTATGTGTACTTGTTGTACACCGCTCCTTTCCTATGCCATCTCCAGGCATTGCAAATCGTCATTGCCGGGCACCAAAGGGGGCTCGGCAGTGACGCACGCTGAAAGAGAGTACTCAGTTTTCACTCTGGTTTCTTGTTTGTTTTCTTCTTTTCTTGTTTGTTTTCTTTCTTGGTTGTCCAGACGATATCTCAGCCATCCTTTGAGCTAGGAAGCTGAAATTTCGGCACAAGAGTGAGCAAGTCCTTTGTCAAAAACGGTATTTTTTTATTTTTATTAATCAATAAATTGAGGAGTTATTTAATTATTAGCGATTAATTAAGTACTTATTTAATTAATCAAATTTCCTTTCTCTTCTGACCATTAACTCAGGCACCTTTTGAGTTAGGAAGCTGATATTTGGACATGCCAATGACCAGGTGATTTGGCTGCAAAGGATATTTTTGATTTATTAATTAATCAATTAATCGATTAATTATTTAATTATTCGATTAATGACAAAAAAATTATTTTTTTTAAAGTTACAGATTCTGATGAAATAGTGGTAGTTTATGTGTTCTCTGACCAAATTGATTAATAATTTAATTTTTTTATGATTATTATTTATTTATTTTCATTATTAATCATTTATTTATTTTCTTTCTCATTTGGCCAATATCTCAGGCACCTTTTGAGCTGGGAAGCTAATATTTGGACATGAGTGACCAAGTGATGTGGCTATCAAGGATATTTTTGATTTATTGATTAATCATTTCATCTATTAATTATTTATTGATTAATCGATTAATTATTTATTGAGTAATCAATTAATTATTTAATTTTTTATAAATGACTTATTTAATTAAATTTCTAAAAGATACATCTTCGGATGAAGCACTTGTGGTTTAGTTATGCGATTAGCCAATTGATTATGAAAATATTTTGTGATAATCTTTTATTGATTTAAATTATACAATTAATCAATCAATTAGTGTACACCTCTCCCTCCCAATGCAGCCTCAATGAGCTGCACTGCGGTATTGCCGGGCGCCGGAGGCGCCCCGGGAATGCCGCGCTGCAGCATATTTAATTATTTGACATGGGGCGGTGTACTTTGAATGTATGTGTACTTGTTTTCTTTCTTTCTTGTTTGTCCGGGCGATATCTCAGCCATCCTTTGAGCTAGGAAGCTGAAATTTCGGCACAATAGTGAGCAAGTCTTTTGTCAAAAACGGTATTTTTTTTTTTGATTAATCAATAAATTGAGGAGTTATTTAATTATTAGCGATTAATTAAGTACTTATTTAATTAATCAAATTTCCTTTCTCTTCTGACCATTAACTCAGGCACCTTTTGAGTTAGGAAGCTGACATTTGGACATGCCAATGACCAGGTGATTTGGCTGCAAAGGATATTTTTGATTTATTAATTAATCAATTAATCGATTAATTATTTAATTATTCGATTAATGACAAAAAAATTTTTTTTTTTTAAGTTACAGATTCTGATGAAATAGTGGTAGTTTATGTGTTCTCTGACCAAATTGATTAATAATTTAATTTTTTTATGATTATTATTTATTTATTTTCATTATTAATCATTTATTTATTTTCTTTCTCATTTGGCCAATATCTCAGGCACCTTTTGAGCTGGGAAGCTAATATTTGGACATGAGTGACCAAGTGATGTGGCTATCAAGGATATTTTTGATTTATTGATTAATCATTTAATCGATTAATTATTTATTGATTAATCGATTAATTATTTATTGAGTAATCAATTAATTATTTAATTTTTTATTAATGACTTATTTAATTACATTTCTGAAAGATACATCTTCGGATGAAGCACTGGTGGTTTAGTTATGCTATTAGCCAATTGATTATGAAAATATTTTGTGATAATCTTTTATTGATTTTAATTATACAATTAATCAATCAATTAGTGTACACCTCTCCCTCCCAATGCAGCCTCAATGAGCTGCACTGCGGTATTGCCGGGGGCGCCCCGGCAATGCCGCTCTGTAGGATATTTAATTATTTGGCATGGGGGCGGTGTACTTTGAATGTATGTGTACTTGTTGCTGTTTTAGTCCAGTTGCCACCTATGATAAACCCTATGTGAACCCGGAAATTGTTGGTACTATAAGTTTTTTTGGTGGATTTGTAAAGGTTAAGGGGTATCTATGACAGAACCACCTCTTGCCGCTGCAGCAACTTTGGGGAACTTCCGTAGTTTGCATAAATCCAAGATGGAGGCCACCGACCTTGGTTCAAATAGAAAATCAGCAATAACTTTTGATAGAATTAAGCTAGAAGGATGATTTTTGGTACCTACACATAGGTTTTCACACATGGCGGATGCAATGAAAGTGTCAAAAAAAGTTTTTGATGTTGCTAGACAAACATAATCCAAGATGGCCGCTGTTTTGATTTGGCGATATAGCTAATCGGCCATAACTTCTGATAGAATCATGCTAGAAGGTTGATTTTGGTATCTACTCATAGGTTTTCCCATATGGCAGAGGCAATGAAAGGCTAAAATTATGGTTTTCATGTTGCTAGGTGTCATGTATGAAGCTGCAAATATTCACCGTTGTATCCCTACACCGTGACCGCGGGTTTATTTCCGTTTTTCTGGAAGTTACGGCCCAGCTCGGATGGCGCTGCGGCGAATCGGGGCCTGCATCGGGAGAGTCAATAAACGTGTGCTACAATAGTTTGTCGAGATACCTTACATGGCAACGAGGATAAACATCTAGACCATGACTTTTTTTTTTTTTTTTGTATACTGAATCGAGGCTCGTGAAAGAGCTAAAGACTTCTTTCGGCCATATCGATGAATTCGACCCTCATGAGGGAGAATATGACACGTATTCTGAGCGGTTGTCTTTCTACTTGGAGGCGAACGGCATCGCGACCGAAGCCCAGATAAAGGCCGTCTTCTTGTCCGTTTGCGGGGGTGAGACGTTCACACTCGTTAAAAACCTGATTCGGCCTCGGACAATCCAGGAGCTCACGTATGCAGAGCTCAAGGCCGCTTTGAAGGAACATTGTAATCCATCTCCTTCAGTCATCCTGATCCTGTGTCGGTTTAATTTTTACATGTGGAGACAGCATCAAGGTCAGTCGATCGCAGACTTCATTGCACACCTCAAAAAACTGTCACATCTGTGTGAGTTTGGGGACACGATTGATGACATGCTCCGTGATTTGCTGGTGGTTGGCATGTCCGATGACCGCACTCGTAGACTGACGTACTCGTAGATGTTCCAAAATGCCAGAGACACCGCCATTTCCATGGAAAGTGCTGAACGCAACGCTACAAGCATCGGTGCCACTCGCTCGACTGGTACCAGGTCTCCTCGTCAGACGCCAGTGCAGTCTCAAACACACAACAAATGTTTTCGGTGCAACGGAAAGCACCCTCCGGAAACGTGTCGGTTCAAAGATGCAACCTGCCATTTCTGTACGAAAACTGGCCATATTGCTCCAGCTTGCATCACTCGCAAAACGAGAAAAGGGAAAGCTGCTGACAAGAAGATTCATCAGTTTATCGGTTCGGAGGAAACTGAGCTTGACCAGGTGAGCTCTGTTTCCGACAACTCAGAATCGTATGACCTGCTTTGTATTGATTCTCACGATAAGCGGGACCCTCTTCTTGCCACTGTTGTCATCAACAATCGACCATTGCAAATGGAGGTCGACACTGATGCGGCCGTCTCGCTCATCAGCCATGCTGTCTTCACAAACCTGTGGAGTGATGCTGACCGACCCCATCTGAAACCTACTACCTATGGACTCTCCACCTACACAGGTGAGAAGATTGTTCCCTGCGGTACATGTGACCTGCGGTACATGTGTGTCATGGACAGGTGGGCTACGATACCCATGAGTTTCACCTACCCCTGATCGTCATTCCTGGAAAGGGCCCTTCCTTACTCGGCAGGAACTGGTTGAGCATAATTCAACTGAAGTGGAAAAGCATTCATCAACTCCGGGCAGCCAACGTTTCTCCTACCGCAGCATACACAATCAAAAATGTGCTGGATACGTACCCGGATGTCTTCAAGGATGAGCTTGGAACCTTGAAAGGACATACGGCTAAACTCAGTGTTGACCGGGATGCCAATCCTATATTTTGCAGAGCTTGCCCAGTCCCTTTCGCCCTGCGGGAGCGGATTGACAAGGAACTGGATCATCTTGAAAATCTGGGCATCATCGAGCAAATCCAGTATGCCGAATGGGCGGCGCCCATCATTCCGGTCATAAAATCGGACCAGTCCATCCGCATATGTGGAGATTATAAAATGACCATGGACAAGTGTTCTGCATTGGATAAATATCCAATCCCGAGGATCGAAGACCTCTACGCTCGTCTCACGAGAGGCAAGACTTTTACTGAACTCTATCTCAAACCCGCCTATCTACAGCTCCGCTTGGACGAGAATTCGAAACAGTATCTTACCATCAACACACATCGTGGGTTGTACAGGTACTACCGACTCAGTTTTGGAGTGAAATCTGCACCTGGAATTTATCAGCGTGTCATGGACAGTTTGTTTGCCGCCGAACGCAACGTCGTTTGTTACCAGGATGATATTCTGGTTACTGGTCGTACGGACGCGGAACACCAACAAAACCTGGATAGAGTTCTGAAGAAGATTTCGGACTCCGGCCTACGTTTGCGTCGAGACAAGTGCAAGTTTATGGTGCCATCAGTCACGTACCTGGGTCATACGATTGATGCCGAGGGTCTACACCGACAGATGAGAAGGTCTGAGCTATCAAGGATGCTCCTGCTCCACGAGACATAACCGAATTGAAGTCATACCTTGGTTTGCTTCAGTTCTATGGTCGTTACATCCTGAATGTGACCGACGTTTTGGACCCCCTTTATCGGCTTTTGAGGAAAGGAGTCTCCTGGAGCTGGGGGTCCACTTAACAATCAGCATTCCAGACCTCCAAGGATCTGCTCAAATGGTCCAATGTTCTCGTTCATTTTGATCCAGAGAAGGATCTTGTGCTGACATGCGATGCCTGTCGGTATGGAGTGGGGAGTGTATTATCACACGTGATGCCTGATGGTATGGAAAGACCTGTTGCATTTGCATCCAGAACGTTGTCCCCGGCAGAGAAGAACTATTCCCAACTTGACAAGGAAGGATTGGGAATCGTTTTCGGCATCAGCAAATTTCGCCAGTACCTTCTTGGACATCATTTCACGATTCGCACTGATCACAAGCTGCTGATCAGTCTGTTTGGTCCAACTAAGGCGACATCTGACACACTACCACCCAGGATCATCCGCTGGTCCCTGTTTCTCGCTGCTTATGACTACACCATATGTTATAAGCCCGGTTCGTCTATCACAAATGCAGATGCCATGAGTCGGTTACCCCTTCCAGAATCCATTGATGATTCGCCTGCACCAGGATCCTTTATCGCACTGATGGATCATCTGGACAATTGTGCTGTCAATTCCGGCCAGATCCGCACTCATACTCAATGAGACCCCGTTCTGTCCAGAACTGTCCAGGCTGTACAGCTTGGATGGCAATTGCTTCCTGAGGGTGACCCAGCTTTTGCGGCTTTTAAAGCACGTAAAAACGAACTCAGCGTGGAAAATGGTTGCCTACTCTGGGGATGTCGTGTCGTGATCACGGAAAATCTGCGTTCCAGGGTCATGGATGAAATCCATGACTGTCACCCCGGGATTGTGAAGATGAAGTCACTCGCCAGAAAGTATGTGTGGTGGCTGAATCTTGATGCTGATATCGAACATCATGTTCGACATTGTTACCCCTGCCAGAGCACCCGGAATACACCTGCGAAAGCGCCACTGCATCCCTGGGAATGGCCCAGCGAACCGTGGCATCGCCTACATCTCGATTATGCCGGGCCTATTAACGGCAGCATGATTCTAATCATCACCGATGCGCACACAAAATGGATCAATGCCTATGTGACGCGTGGTACTACGTCAGCCATTGTCATCGAAAGACTCAGACGCTGTTTCACCACTCATGGTCTGCCCAGGATGATCGTGTGAAAACGGTTCATGTTTTTCCAGGTCCGAGTTCGCCGAGTTCACACGTCGGAACAGCATCAAACATAAGTTTGTCAGCCCACATCACCAGGCTTCAAATGGCTTGGCCGAACGATCCGTGGGAATCATCAAATCCGGATTGCAGAAACTTCAGGAGGGAAACCTGGAAACAAAGCTTTCTCGTCTCCTGTTCAAATACCGCATCACGCCACAATCAACAACCGGTGCAGCTCTGTCTGAGTTATTGATGAAACGACACTTGAGATCGACACTTGACAATCTCAAACCAGACATATCATCAAACGTTTATTAGAGCCAGCTTAATATAAAGTTGGTGCACGATAAGTCGTCCAACAGTCGCTGTATCAACATCGGAGATCCAGTGTTTGCCCGAAATTTTGGTGCAGGTGCGACGTGGCTACCGGGGGACATCATCGTGAAGCCAGATCCACTGTCCTGCGTGATTCGCCTGCAGGACGGCCGCAAAATTCGTCGACATCGGGACTACATAACCTACCGTCACTGTCAGTCGATAGAGCCTGCAGCATCGTCACAGTCAGAACAACAGTTCGACCCGCCACTGCCGGAGATCGTCGTGGCCGCTCCAGCCGGCTCGGATGCCCCGAAAACCTCTGCGAACGCTACACCCTTCGTGGAGACCAAAGGAATCACCTCAGACTCTGTATCCACTGGTCCAAAGCTCAATGTGCGAGAGAAAAGCACCCGACCGTTTGAATCTTTGAACATGTTCTATTTTCACGTTGACACATGTTCTATTTTCATGTTGACATATGTTCTATTTTCACGTTGACACATGTTCTATTTTCACGTTGACACATGTTCTATTTTCACGTTGACACATGTTCTATTTTCACGATGACACACGTTCTATTCTCACGGTGACACATGTTCTATTTTCACGTATTTTCATTATTCTCATAATCGTTTGCACACATATTTTCACATGTTTTGGAAATGTTGCTTTTGAAATGTCAATTTTGGAAATCTAGCATGTATTGCTCTTGGTAATTTTGGACTTAAAGGGGAGGATGTCATGTATGAAGCTGCAAATATTCACCGTTGTATCCCTACACTGTGACCGCGGGTTTATTTTAGTTTTTCTGGAAGTTACGCCCCAGCTCGGATGGCGCTGCGGTGAATCGGGCCTGTATCGGGAGAGTCAATAAACGTGTGCTACAATCGATCGTAGTCTGTCGAGATACCTCACACTAGGAAACCATAATCCAAGATGGCCGCTGGTTTTATATGGTGAAGTAGCTATTCGGCTATAACTTCTGTTAACATTCTGCTAACTTCCTTAACCCAATAAATAATGTTCTGTTTCACGTTTTATGTGAACAACATTCTGATAACTTCCTTAACAGATGAAATATTTTTCTGTTTCAGGTTGTGTGAAACTTTGAGACACCATGGACTGCCTGTTTGCCCCTTGTAAATCCACACGCAATTCTTGGAAGTGGCAGAATCTTGACGATGGAGGACTTAATACCATCATCCAAAGGAGCAAAGAGAAGGGGGATGATTTGCATCTGGACCCTGGACATTGAACATTGAATCAAAATTAGCCACTAAACCCCCACCACAGCTGCGGTGTCTTGTATCCTGTGGAGCGTCACATACAGACTTGGCATTTAATATGGAATATTTATTTTTTCTTGACTTGGGTTTACTTTCTGAACTCAGTATATCAATCTGGTGAGTTTTTGTTTACCCTTCGGTGATGTCTTGGTTGAAAGAACCATGTCACTGAATGTCTTTCGCAGCAAGAAGTCAATAACAGGATTATATCACAGGTGGCGTGACAAAATGTAAGGACAGGTACATTTGACGATTGGCTTCACAATCGGGTATACAAGGGTTGTTGCGTTCTGTATTAGTGGAAAACAACTGCTGCACGTCTACAAAAGTTATTGCCGCTTCCTCTGGAGATGGTCCGTCAACTTGACAACGCTGTTTGTCATGGAGTGGTGGCTTTACGAAATTCTGGCATGAAACAGCGTGCTATTGCTCAGCAGTATGGCATCACTCAAGGTCAGGTGTCAAAGAATTTCCTGAAACGAAATGCGCAGAGGGGTGTCCCTACTCCAATACCGAGGCCAGGACGTCCACGCAGAACCACAAGGAGAGATGATCGCCAGCTGCACCGGTTAGTCTGCAATGGCCGTACCAAGTCAGCTAATCGGCGTAGGGCTGAGTGCCATCAACTGACAAATGTGCCTGTATCCAGAAGGCTAGTCAACCAACGACTGGTTCAAGCAGGCTATCGTGCCAGGCGTCCCCAGAGAAAGCCACGCCTGACCAGACAACACAGCCAGCGCCGATTGCAGTGGGCCAGAGAGCACCGTCAATAGCAGCCAGGACACTGGAATCACGTGACCTTCAGTGACGAGTCTAGATTTCTGGTCTATCGTCAACATGGCCGCGTCCGAGTGCGCAGAGAAGTGCATGAAGCCCACAACGAAGATTGTATAGTGCCAAGAGTCCAAGCTGGAGTTGGTGGGGTGACCGTTTGGGCTGCTTTTCATGCAGGGGGCAAAACTGACCTGGTTGTTCTGAATGGAAACCTGAACCAGTTCAAGTACAGGGCCATTCTGGAAGAAACATTGCTTCCATTTGCTCGTGCAGCCTTTCGAGGAAACTTTGTCTTCCAAGATGACAATGCACGGCCTCATCGTGCTCGCATGATCCAACACTTTCTTGCTCACCATGGTGTAGAGCATATGGAGTGGCCTGCCATGTCCCCGGATATGAATCCGATAGAGAGCTTGTGGGCAGAATTAACGCGTCAAATCGACCACTTGGACCAGCAGCCGACCTCTGTGCGTGAATTGCAGCAGACTATTGTCACTGCATGGCAAGCGATTCCTGTCCAAACCTTGGCAAATCTCGTGAACAGCATGCCTCAACGTGTACTTGCTCTCATGAATGCTCGTGGGGGTTACACGAAGTACTGAACTGTAATTTTACTGTCCGTAATCCCAGTCATAATTTAGCTTTTGTTTTTGTTGAAATTTTTTTTGGCTAATGTGCAAAATAAAGAGATACTTCTGGAAAACGTACAGACGTTTAACACAGTACTGTCCATGAATTGAGTTCGATATCAGTTTACATCACTTTCGAGGATCAATTTATTTGCTTCGAAATGTCAAATGTGGTTTTTGTTTCTTTTAAACGTCACATTAACAAAATCTAGAATAATTTCAACATAATTCCAATGAACTTTTGGTTCTAAGTCATCTTGAAAAGTAAGCTCACCCCCACAAAAAAAATATTCCATATTAAATGCCAAGTCTGTACATCGAAAGAACATAGGGTACGGGACGCCACTAAAAAGCGGAAAACTGAAAGGTCCCAAAGTGAACCACCAGTGAGGCGGCGGCGGTCACAACTAAAGACATTTAACTTCAAGCTGCACTGCTTGTTATGCAGAGAAGAATGTCTGCCGTTGGACGAGCGTCATCGTGACAGATGGGACAAAGTCTGCCAGTGCGAAACTGATGTGTGGCCCGGCCGCCTAACATTTAAGCAGCAGCTCCTTGATATCGGCGAGGGTCGCGGAGATGCGTGGGCACATGATGTAGCACTCCGCATGGCTGGTGTCACAGACCTACCAGCCGCAGACACACAGTATCATTTGCGTTGCTATAATGCGTACAGAAAACCTCTTGTCAAACCCGTTGATTGTGTTCCTCTGATATCTGATCCAGCTTTGTCTAGTCTTATTGATGAGATGATTTATAACTGGGAGCAAACTTGGACGGTATCAGAGTTGTATCAAATATATCATGAATATGAAGGGCAACTATGTATCAAACAAATGATGTCAAACTTATCATATTATTTTGGTGACCAGATTGTGATCTTACGTTTAGAAGGTTGTGCAAATATAGTAGGGTTCCGCAATTTTGTATCAAGGTCTATGAAACTTGCATCCCAGAAGAATGCAGCTGAGGATGAAGAAGATGTTGATAAAATTGTGCGCAAGGTGAGATCAGAGGTGAAGGCAATAGCAAAGCCCATTGATTATGATTTAGACCAGTTCACTTATACGAAAACCTGTGAAAGTACTAGTGAAACGCTGCTGACCCTGATTGCCCAGTTAGTGTCTAAAGGGGAAAAAAGATAAGGTTGCTTTGACAATATCACAATGTATACAACAGCATATTTCCTTATCACCTAACCAGACAACACTTGGTCTGGCGCTGAAGTTACATCATAAGTTTGGTAGTGCAGAACTTGTCAGGTTGATGCATGAGCATGGTTTAGCTACAAGTTATGATGAGGCATTACGGTTTCGAAAATCAGCAGCCAAATATATGGTTGATCACGAGAAAGACGTGCTGCAGCAAGTGGTTGGTCTGAGTAGAAGGGTGGGTCCGCTCTTTGGCTGGTGCGATGACTTTGACCTGCTTGTGTGCACCCCGAATGGTTGACGTGAGACCCACTGCATGGCTATATAGTTCATGTTCATGTTCACCCAATGACGAAACACGAGGAAGATGCCACGATGAATGGTGAAGAAGAGGATGACACCAATGATGACAACGATATAGGGCTAGTGGATACTGGCCTTGATTCTCTCGAGTATTAGACATATATACTCAAGATGACATGATGTGCTAGTTTTAGAAAGACGTGCGGTGTGCTACATATTAGCGCATTGTTACAGATACAAATGTACCCTGATATGTACAAAGATGATTGATGTATAAGTATAGTTGATAGTGGGAGTGCAAGGTTGTGTGTTTAAAATGGTTTATTGAGATGTTGTGAATTATTTTATTGTAATTAATAGCCGGCTAAGCCAGTGTTGTGAATGAACGCGTACGTATTATGTTGAAAAGCCAGATTTTGCTGGATCCTTTGAGAATTTCGAAGCTTTGACGCACCAAATCGCTCCATGGAGGCCGCCATCTTGCGGATGCGGAAGTATGCATAAAAAAATTGCGATAAAAGTTCAATAGGAGTTTGTTTCACCCGTCTTTGTTTGATTCACAATCCTATGCACCTCTAATTTGTAATTAAAATATTTTAAGACCAACCTCGTCCCCCGGGCCCGCATGGGCCCTGGTTATCTTCAACGAAAATCTTCACCAAACACCGGAACCAAAGAGATTTGAGCATTTCAAAAAATATTTCAAAAAAGCTTATTACCGCGTTTCGGAGGCTGAAAACGGCGTCAAATATTCTAAAATTGACGAAGAATTATTTTTTAGAAATCTCGCGGCCATAGGGAATAGTTTTTCACGGCCGGAAATATCCGAAGTTGAGACAGAATTCACCGAATTAATCAAGGAGTAAATTTTATAAATTTTAATCTCATCCAGAATGCAAATGGTGTCATTTTGAACTAGGTACGGTACCTACTACACCTACCTACTACCAACTACCTAACCTACTGATGCCATAGTGATGGGTAAAATAGTGGCAAGAGGCTTTGGCTTTGCCGGCTCATTGCGGCTTTGCAGTCGGGTCATATTATGTGTTCGTGGACCCAACAAGGTTATTATTAAAAAATGTAATAAACATTTTGGTTGTCATATTGTTTTCGTGTTTCTAAATCTGATTCCTACCAAGTGTCAATTGCGACCATCTTGGATTTGAGTTGACTAGCAAGGGCCTAGCAACATGAAAACCATAATTTGAGCCTTCCATTGCCTCTACCATATGGGAAAACCTATGGGTAGATACCAAAATCAACCTTCTAGAATGATTCTATCAAAAGATGGCCGATTAGCTATTTAGCCTCATCAAACCAGTGGCCATCTTGGATTATGGTTGTCTAGCAACATCAAAAAACTTTTTTGACACTTTCATTGCATCCGCCATGTGTGAAAACCTATGTGTAGGTACCAAAATCATCCTTCTAGCTTGATTCGATCAAAAGTTATTGCTGATTTTCTATTTGAACCAAGGTCGGTGGCGTCCATCTTGGATTTATGCAAATAACGGAAATTCCCCAAAGTTGCTGCAGCGGCAAGAGGTGGTTCTGTCATACATACCCCTTAACCATTACTAATCCACCAAAAAACCTTATAGTACTGACAATTTCCGGGTTTCATGTCCTGGCAACTGGACTATTTCGTTGGAGTGCTTAAGACAATGCCGTGCCAATCAGCACCGGCGCTGTACAAGTTGTTCGGTAATGGAACATGAACACACCTCTGGTGTTCTTCGAAGTTCGAAAACTCTCGAATTGAGGTACAGCTTGAGCGCAATTAAAGCGCCAGTAAACTGTTCGCAACGCCAGAGCTTACACCTGATGGCGTTTCCTTTCATTCTCTCTTTTTCGCAGAAGGAGAAGCTGCGTCATGAACAATAGATGTATTCACGACCAGGGTGTACACCATCAATCCTTATATGCTGTGAATAGCGTCCACAATGTAGTTATCCGTCACTGAGACCCAAAACCTTGAACAAATTTATCCGTACGGTATACTTTGTAGCCTTTTCCACAAGATGATTAATATGGGTCTGTAGCGGCTACCGCTGGGTTTTCACAATCGCCTTGCACCTATCAAGGACGTGGAGCGATCACCATGCCGGGCTCGTCCAGGACGCCCGGGCAGGCCCGCGCTCAACTTGCCAGGCCGCAGCCAGGACGCTCGGCCACGCCCCCTCTCGCCTTTCCTGGGCAAACGCTCCGGGATAATGTGTGTATATATATTGCTGCCCGATAAACGGGCTTTTCAGAGTACCTGAGTGTTTTGTTTGAATAAAGCAACTCGGACGAATTCCAGCTTTTTGTCGCGTCCATTCTTCCGATCGACGTGGGAGCCCGAGCTCCTTCATTGGTGACCTACCGACATGGACACGGCAGTGGCCCTTAAACTGCCTACCTTCTGGGAGGCTCACGCAGTGGTTTGGTTCGCACAGGCGGACTCCCTGTTCGCCCTGCGAGTCATCACGGCCGACGACACCCGCTTCCACCATGTGGTAGCAGCGCTCGGTTCAGCCACTGCGGCCCGCGCCCTGAGCCTCCTCGAGATTCCGCCAGCCGCTGACAAATACGGCGTGATTAAAAAGCTTCTCCTCGACGCTTTCGCCCTCCCATCGGCGGAACGCGCACGGCGCCTGCTCGACCTGCCCGAGCTCGGCGACACGCGCCCTTCCGAGCGAATGGACTACATGCTTTCGCTGCTCGGCGAGCACTCTCCGGCATTCCTGTTCCGGGAGCTCCGTCAGCTGCCTAGCCCGGTACGCCTCGCCCTGGCAAGCACGACGATCACAGATCCCCGTGCCCTTGCCAGGGAAGCCGACAAGATCTCCGCCGCAGGCCAGCGCATCGCAGCAGCGACCTGGGGCCCACCACCATCCGACGCAACACCCATGGCGCCCGAGCACCCGGCACGGTCGACGACCGAACTGCCGACGCAATTGGCGGCCGCTACACCGAGCCGACCACCTCCAGCACGACGACCGGGGCCTCCACCTGACCAAGCGTGGTGTTACTATCATGCCAGGTTCGGACAGAAGGCCCGGACATGCCGACCCCCGTGCACCTTCAGCAGGCCGGGAAACGGCCGGGCCGGCATTCATTACCAGCCATGAGCGCCGGCCACACGGGCAACTTACTGTTCATCACGGATAAAGCGTCTGGACGGCGCTTCCTGTGCGACACCGGCGCCAAACTGAGCGTCATACCTGCCTCTGACCAGGACAGGCAGTCCGCGGTTTGCGGCCCCTCCTTGGTTGCGGCCAATGGATCGGCCATCCGCACCTTCGGCCCGCGCAACGTCACCCTCTGCTTCGGCGGCCAACGCTTTGCTTGGACGTTTGTAACCGCAAACGTGCCCATGGCTCTGCTAGGCGCCGACTTCCTCTGCGCACACGGACTGCTGGTGGACGTCCAACGGCGTCGTTTAATCAACGCCGAAACCTTCAGCTCCCTGGTATGCACATTGAGCAGCTCCGCGCCGACCGAGCTGGCATGCGCCCTCCCGGCGGCGAACGAGTTTGCTCGCCTGCTCACGGAGTTCCCGGCCCTCACGCGGCCGACGTTTTCGGCCGTCGCAGTACGGCATGGGATCGAGCACCACATACCAACGACGGGCCCGCCGGTCTACGCCAGAGCCCGCCGCCTCGACCCAGCCAAGCTCGCCGTGGCCAAAGCCGAGTTCGACGCTTTACAACACCTCGGCATCGTGCGGCGCTCCGATAGCGCGTGGGCTTCGCCACTACACATCGTCCCAAAGCCAGGGGGCGGCTGGCACCCATGTGGCGACTACCACCGCCTTAACGACGCTACCACCCCCGACAGGTATCCGATCCCGCACATACAAGACTTCTCCGCCCGTCTGGCGGGACGGGTCATTTTTTCGAAAATTGATCTCATACGGGGATATCACCAGGTACCTGTCAGGGCAGCCGACGTCCCTAAAACGGCAGTCATCACGCCGTTCGGCTTATTCGAATTCTTACGGATGCCGTTTGGTCTCAAGAACGCGGTTCAGGCGTTCCAGCGCTTGATGGACGGCGTGCTGCGTGACCTGCCGTTCCTTTTCGTTTACCTGGACGACATCCTCGTCGCCAGCACGTCCCGAGCCGAGCACCTCCTCCACCTCCGAACACAGTTCGGGCGCCTCAGCGAGCACGGCCTCATCGTCAACCCGGCCAAATGCCACTTCGGCATGACGGCCGTTGATTTTTTGGGCCACCACATCACCAAGAACGGGGCCGTGCCGCTGCCAACCAAGGTCGAGGCCATCACCACGTTCCCGCGTCCCCGCACCATAAAGGCCCTGCAGGAATTCCTGGGAATGGTGAATTTTTATCACCGCTTCGTGCCCCGCGCTGCTCAACTCATGCGGCCCCTCTATGAAGCCTTCTGGGGCAAGCCGGCCAAGCACGACATCACCTGGTCTGCAGCAATGGACGCGGCCTTCCAAAGCTCAAAGCGGGCCCTCGCCGACGCAACACTGCTCGCTCACCCGGTGCTCAAAGCTCCCATCGCCCTCACCACGGATGCCTCCGACTACGCGGTGGGCGCTGTACATGAGCAATGGGTGAACGGGGTTTGGCAGCCACTCGCTTTTTTCAGCCGGCAGCTCCGGCCGAACGAGCTCAAATACAGCACGTTTGACCGTGAGCTCCTCGGTCTACACTTGGCCGTCCGCCATTTCCGCCACCTCCTGGAGGGCCGACCTTTCACGGCGTTCGTCGACCACAAGCCGTTGGTTTACGCAATGGCCAAGGTCACGGAGCCGTGGTCGGCCCGCCAACAGCGCCACCTCTCTGCCGTGTCGGAGTTTACCACGGACATCCGGCACGTCGCCGGCAAAAACAACGCCGTGGCCGACTGTCTTTCCTGGGCCAGCGCGAACGCGGTCCACCTGGGCGTGGACTTCGCGCTTATGGCGGCGGACCAAACCACCGACACCACGGTGCAAGCCCTCCGGGCGGCGGACACGGGCCTCCGCCTGGCCGACATCCCCTTCGCGGACACTGTCCTGCTCTGCGACGTCTCCCAAGGCCAGCCTCGCCCCATCGTGCCCGTCACCTGGCAACGCTGCATCTTCGCCTCCCTCCACGGCCTTTCCCACCCGGGCCGGAAAGCTTCCCAGAAGCTGGTGTCGGCGCGATTCGTCTGGCACAGCCTTCGTCGGGATGACCGCGATTGGACCAGCACCTGCACAGCCTGCCAACGGGCCAAGGTCCACCGACACACCCAGGCCCCGCTGGCACCTTTCACCGTGCCCGAACGACGTTTCGACCATCAACGTGGATCTGGTGGGCCCCCTACCCCCGTCACGGGGGTTCACACACCTGCTCACCATGGTGGACAGGACCACCAGGTGGCCGGAGGCCGTTCCCCTCGTCTCCACCACCACCGCCGACGTGGCGCAGGCTTTCATCGCCACCTGGGTCGCCCGCTTCGGCGCACCGGCGGACATCTCGTCAGACCGCGGACCACAGTTCACCTCCGAGCTGTGGGGCACGGTCGCCCGCAACCTGGGGGTCAAGCTCCACCGTACTACGGCCTACAACCCCCAAGCAAATGGGTTGTGCGAGCGATTCCACCGCTCCATGAAGGCCGCGCTCATGGCCTGCCTTCAAGACGGCGGTTGGGCCGACCGGCTGCCGTGGGTCCTTTTGGGCCTCCGCACGGCCCCCAAGGAGGACCTCCAGGCATCCACCGCCAAGCTTGTCTACGGCCAGGCGCTACGCGTCCCGGGCGAATTCGTGCCCGACGCTACCAGTCCCTGGTCCGCAGCTCAGCAGCGCTCGGACCTCCAGGAGGCCGCCCGACGGTTTGCCCCCGTGCCAACATCCCACCACGGTGACCCCCAGTCCTACGTCCCCCCAGCACTTCGCACAGCGGAGTATGTTTTTGTGCGTCACGACGCACATCGGGGGCTACTCCGGCCGCCGTACGACGGGCCCTTCCGGGTCCTGTGACGGGACGACAAGTCGTTCGTCATCGACATCGGCGGCAGGTCGGACCGGATTGCGGTGGACCGCGTCAAGCCGGCACACGTGGACGTCGACCAACCACCACGGGTGGCCCTTCCGCCGCGGCGAGGCCGCCCCCCGTCCACGGTGCCCCCCACTCGACCGCCCACCACCACACCGGACCCCCCCCCCCCACGACCCGCCAGGGGTCGCTTCGGCCGGGTCATCAGGACCCCCCTCAAATTGACCCTGCCGTACGCAAGTCGATTCTGGGGGGACGTGTTTAGCGGCTACCGCTGGGTTTTCACAATCGCCTTGCACCTATCAAGGACGCGGAGCGATCACCATGCCGGGCTCGTCCAGGACGCCCGGGCAGGCTCACCCTCAACTTGCCAGGCCGCAGCCAGGATGCTCGGCCACGCCCCCTCTCGCCTTTCCTGGGCAAACGCTCCGGGATAATGTGTGTATATATATTGCTGCCCGATAAACGGGCTTTTCAGAGTACCTGAGTGTTTTGTTTGAATAAAGCAACTCGGACGAATTCCAGCTTTTTGTCGCGTCCATTCTTCCGATCGACGTGGGAGCCCGAGCTCCTTCAGGTCCATGTGAGTATTCTGCCAAGTGTCTCTTCTCATAATTTTACAAAGCTGTGTACCCCACCACCAAAAAACAGCGATTTGATTACCCACGTGATTACCTACGTCATCTCGAGTGTTTGTCCATATGTATGTATGTACGTATGTACGTACGTACGTATGTATGTATGTATGTATGTATGTATGTATGTATGTGTAGCGGTTACCGGAAGCATGACACAATCACCTTGCACCGGCCGATGACGTAACCGGCGGGCGGTTACTTGCCCGGACTCGCCCGGACTTGCCTTGCCTGGGCGGACTCTCGATTTGCATACCACGCCCCGTTGAGAGGCGTGGCTGACTTATTTTCATACCACGCCCCGCCTGAGAGGCGTGGCTTTTGTGTGGTGAACTTTTGATATAAATCGCCGCCCGTGTTAACGGGCTATTTAGTGCTTTTGAGTTCTTTCGAGTTGAGCTAGAATAAATAGCTCAGTGAAACTTCATTCCTGGTGGCGTCCATTTTGTCCGGCTTTATCGTGCGAGCATAGCTCCACAATTGGTGACCCCTTTTCAAGAACATGGTGATGGAGTCATCTGAAGCTTTGAAGCTCCCTGGCTTTTGGGAATCGCACGCAGCCGTCTGGTTCGCCGAAGCGGGTTCTCAATTCGCCCTGCGGAACATTACGCAGGACACGACGCGCTACAAACCATGTGGTCTCCGCGCTCAATGCCTCCACCGCTGCCCGGGTCCTGAGCTTCCTACAGAACCCGCCGAACGCCGACAAATACGGCACGCTCAAAGGCCTACTCCTCGGTGCATTTGGACTCACGGAGACCGAACGCACGCGACAACCGCTCAACCTCCCAGAGCTGGGTGAGGCCCGTCCATCCGAACGCATGGACCACATGCTTTCTCTACTCGGTGACCACAGCCCGGATTTCCTCTTCCGCGAGCTGTTCCTCCGGCAGCTACCCGGGCAGGTACGATTAGCTTCGGCTAATTTGCCCATCACGGACCCTCGCGCCCTGGCCAAGGAGGCTGATACATTTTTATCGGCCAGACGACACATCGGAGCGGCCGCCTGGAACCCTGGGCCGACCGAGGCAATGCCCGCGCCACGACCGGCGCCACCACCGGCCGAGTTAGCGCCACTGGCGGCAGCGGCCGCCGCGATGCCCCGTCGACCGCACCCGACGCGACCGCCGGAGCCTCCACCAGAGCGGACCATGTGCTACTACCACGCCAGGTTCGGGCAGAAGGCCAGAACGTGCCGCCCACCGTGCACTTTTGGCAGGTCGGGAAACGACCAGGCCGGCGCTTGCTGCCTGCCATGAGCGTCGGCCATTCAGGCAGCCTTCTGTTTATTACGGACACAGCGTCCGGGTGGCGTTTTTTGTGCGACACCGGCACTCAGCTGAGCGTGATACCCGCCTCGGTGCAGGACAAACAGGCCGCGCTTTGCGGCCCCGCCTTGGTCGCCGCAAACGGCTCCTACATTCGCACCTTCGGTTCGCGCAGCGTCGCATTCTGCTTCAGGGGCCAGCGCTTCAGGTGGGACTTCATCACGGCGAACGTGCCCATGGCCTTGCTGGGTGCAGATTTTCTGTGCGCGCATGGGCTTTTGGTGGACATCAAACAGCGTCGGCTCATCAACACGGAGACCTTCAGCTCGCTGGCTTGCTCATTGAGCGACTCTGCACCAACCAAGCTAGCCTGCGCGCTCCCGGCCACGGACGATTTCACCCGCCGGCTCGCCGAGTTTCCCACCCTCACGCAGCCGACGTTTTCGGCTGTCGCCGTCAAACACGGCGTCGAACACCACATCCCGACCACAGGTCCACCGGTCTACGCTAGGGCTCGTCGCCTCCACCCAACCAAACTCACCGTGGCGAAGGCGGATTTCGACGCGCTGGAACGATTGGGCATTGTGCGGCGCTCGAATAGCGCGTGGGCCTCGCCCCTGCACATCGTGCCCAAACCGGGTGGCGGATGGCGACCATGCGGCGATTACCGCCGCCTCAACGACACCACCACCCCCGACCGGTACCCGATACCACACATACAGGACTTTTCCGCCCGTTTGGCGGGGCGGGTGATCTTTTCCAAAGTCGACCTCATTCGGGGCTACCACCAGGTACCCGTCCGGCCGGCCGACGTGCCGAAGACGGCGGTAATTACACCTTTTGGCCTCTTCGAGTTCCTTCGCATGCCGTTCGGCCTTAAGAACGCGGCCCAGGCCTTCCAGCGGCTGATGCACAGCGTGCTGCGCGACCTCACCTTCCTTTTCGTCTACTTGGACGACATTCTCGTCGCCAGCACTTCCCGGGCGGAGCACCTCATCCACCTGCGCACGCTTTTTGAGTGCCTCGGCCAGCACGGCCTCATCATCAACTGGAGAAATGCCAGTTTGGCGTAACGGCCGTCGACCTCCTGGGGCACCGCATCACGAAGCGCGGGGCCGTCCCGCTGCCTACCAAGGTGGAGGCAGTCACAAGTTTCCCGCGCCCCCGCTCCATCAAGGCCTTACAGGAATTTTTGGGGATGGTAAATTTCTACCACCGGTTCGTGCCTTGCGCCGCCCAACTCATACGCCCCCTCTACGAAGCCCTCCGGGGCAAGCCGGCCAAGCACGACGTCGCCTGGACCAAAGAGATGGACGCGGCGTTCACGGGCGCTAAGCTGGCCCTCGCCAACGCGACCATGCTGGCGCACCCAGCGCTCGACGCACCCATCGCCCTCACCACGGACGCTTCCGACTACGCGGTGGGCGCCGTGCATGAACAGTGGGTGAACGGGGCTTGGCAACCGCTGGCCTTCTTCAGCCGGTAGCTTCGCTCTAACGAGCGCAAGTATAGCACTTTCGACCGAGAGCTCCTCGGCCTTTACCTGGCCGTTCGCCACTTCCGCCATCTTTTAGAGGGCCGCCCATTCACGGCGTTTGTGGACCACAAACCCCTGGTCTTCACCATGGCCAAGGTTGCAGAGGCGTGGTCGGCCCGCCAGCAGCGCCACCTCTAAGCCGTGTCCGAATTTACGACGGACATCCGGCACGTCCGGGCAAGGACAACGCTGTGGCCGATTGCCTCTCCCGGTCCGGCGCGAACGCCGTCCACCTCAGTGTGGACTTCGCCTGCATGGCGGCCGACCAGACCGCCGACCCCATGGTGCAAGCCCTCCGGACAGCGGACACAGGCCTGCGGTTGGCCGATGTCCCCTTCAAGGACACAGGCACAGTTCTCCTGTGCGACGTTTCCCTGGGCCAACCTCGCCCCATCATGCCCACCGGATGGCAGCGGCACATTTTTGACGCCCTCCACGGCCTTTCCCACCCGGGCCGGAAAGCGTCGCAGAAGCTCGTGGCAGCAAAGTTCGTCTGGCACGGGCTCCGTAAGGACGTCCGCGACTGGGCCAACGCCTGTGTCGCCTGCCAGCGCGCGAAGGTCCACTGGCACACCCAGGCCCTGTTGGCACCATTCGACGTGCCCGCGCGGCGCTTCGACCACGTCAATGATGGACCTGGTGGGACACCTTCCCTCCTCGCGGGGCTTCACCCACCTCCTCACGATGGTGGACAGGACCACCAGGTGGCCGGAGGCCATCCCGCTGGCATCAACAACATCTGCCGACGTGGCGCAGGTCTTCATTGGCACCTGGATTGCCCGTTTCGGCTCCCCCTCGAACATCTCCTCCGACAGAGGCTCGCAATTCACCTCCGAGCTTTGGGGCGTGGTCGCCCAGGCCTTGGGGGTCAAGCTACACCGCACCACGGCCTACCACCCCCAAGCCAACGGCTTGTGCGAGCGGTTCCACCGCTCGATGAAGGCCGCTCTCAGGGCCAGCCTCCAGGACGATGGTTGGGCCGACAGGCTCCCGTGGGTCCTATTGGGCCTCCGAACGGCCCCTAAAGAGGACCTCCAGGCATCCACCGCCGAGCTGGTCTACGGCCAGCCACTGCGCGTGCCGGCGAGTTCATCCCTGACGCCACCGGCCCCTGGTCCACGGCTCGGCAACGCTCGGTCCTCCAGGAGGCCACCAGAAGATTTGCCCCCGTGCCCACATCCCACCACGGCTGCCCCCAACCCCACGTCCCCCCAGCACTTCGTACTGCGGAGTACGTTTTTATCCGGAACGACGCACACCGGGGACCGCTCCGGCCACTGTACGATGGACCTTTCCGGGTCCTGAAGAGGGACGACAAGTCGTTCATCATTGACATCGGCGGCAAACCGGACCGCATCTCCGTGGACCGCCTCAAGCCGGCCCACTTGGACCTTGACCAACCTCCACGGTTGGCCCTTCCTCCACGATGGGGCCGTCCCCCGTCAACCAAGCCCCCCGCCCGACCATCCACCGCCACGCTGACTACCACCCCCACACGAATCGCCAGGGGTCATTTCGGCCGGGTCATCAAGACCCCCCTCAAACTGACTCTCCCGGTGCAAGTTAATTCTGGGGGGGGGGGGGGGGCGCATGTAGCGGTTACCGGAAGCATGACACAATCACCTTGCACAGGCCGATGACGTAACCGGCGGGCGGTTACTTGCCCGGACTCGCCCGGACGTGTCCGGACTTGCCTTGCCCGGGCGGACTCTCGATTTGCATACCAAGCCCCGTTGAGAGGCCTGGCTGACTTATTTGCATACCACGCCCCGCCTGAGAGGCGTGGCTTTTGTGTGGTGAACTTTTGATATAAATTGCCGCCCGTGTTAACGGGCTATTTAGTGCTTTTGAGTTCTTTCGAGTTGAGCTAGAATAAATAGCTCAGTGAAACTTCGTTCCTGGTGTCGTCCATTTTGTCCGGCTTTATCGTGCGAGCATAGCTCCACATATGTATGTATGTATGTATGTCCCCTCAAACGTATACCAATCAGAGCTGAGAATCTGGTCACATGACAGGGTGATATGATTACGTCTGATGTCATTACGGCGTAAGGCTGTTGACTCTCCACGCACCGCCATTTTCATTCCAAATTCGTTCATGCTGAACATATCGTCGAACCTGTCATACATCACAATCGCCCTGATCTACCTCTATGTTTTTCATTCAGTGTGAAACACAAACAAACCGATTGTTAAAGTGATCATCAAATATCGGAAGCATCGGCCTTAGGTCTCTTCCAACAATATGTAGGCCTACGTATATGCCTTCGGCGTTATGCCTCATCATCAGACAAATTAAGCCCAGTTTTCTTTATACAGTAGTGTATCGTTTGAGTAGTATCGTTTTCGTAACAATAATAATAATAATATGAATACGCATTGCGTAGAGTGAGAGCTTCATCAACAATGGTCAGTCGTTCGAGTACGCAGCCCTCGCAAACATCTGTAGGTCTAGGCCTATAGCTAGGCTAGGTTGTTTGATCTTGGGCTTAGAATTAAAATTAAAATTCATTTTATTGAATGGATAGATTGGGATAGAATGCAGGACTTACCTACTGTAGGCTATATAGTCTCGACTTCTAGTCGACTGGACCAGGTACGTAGGTCCGACTGGCAGGTACGTACTTAGTATATAGGTCCAGTTGTGCATGCTTCAGCTCAGCTGTTCAGCATGGCCGTTCAGCATAGCCACTGGCACTGACCACTGTCTCCTGAGAGTTGAGTCTTTCGATCAATCCATTCAATCAAAGAGACGTTTTTGTGTGCCAGACTAAACTGCTTCAGAAAGTTCAGTGCAACATAGGCGCAGCACATCCAATCCTTTGAATTGGACACTGATGTGCCTGACTGTGGGGCTCATGCATCTTTGTGCATTTCTGGTTTTGAAATAATCATGGATGGCAGGTGCAAAGCTCATTACGAGTGGTAACTTTGGTATTTTGTTTTCTAATGGTATTACTATTTTGGTGTCCTCTCAAAAATTTGGTCTCTGGTCATGCTGCAGTGGGGTGAAAATGCCAAAATACTATCCCAGGCTGATCTGGGACCATATTCTGGCTATCCATAATCCATACTGGCTACACCATATCCAAAATACTGGCTGAGAAATTTTTAGAAGACTGGGGTGTGGGAAGAAATGCCTTGGTTGTGACAGAATGCTTTAAAGTGCTAAATTTATTTTTAAATGTCTATTATGGATCACAGAAGAACTGCAAACAGTATAGGACAGAGATATTAGGCCTAACGGGGCCCTACTTGCCAATAAATTTTTCGAAGACCGGCGTGTGTGTGGGAAAAGAGATGCCTTGGACGGTTGGTGACACCGACAGGTCAAATGCTTTAAAAGTGCTAAATTTATTGTTAAATGTCTTTGGATCACAGAAGAAATGCAAACAGTAGGACAGATAAATTAGAAGACAGTGCATGATGTGTATGACGTCTACTTGCTGGGCCGGGAAAGTTTGAGTGGCCGGGACCAGGGTGGGACTCGTAGGAGACGTCTTCCTTGGTTGTAGCAGGCAAAATGCTTTAAATTAGTTGAGATGAAATGCTTAAAATTGATCACAGTACAATTGCACCCTTAGAATTCCAGTGAAGTTTCGTACTACTCGTAATTTAAACAAAATATGAGAGAAATAGAGGACATGCAACGTCTCAAGCAATCTTCGTCGTCCGTCTGTGCATCCTAGCAGACGCCGCAATTTAGTTACTCTACCGATAGATAGGTGGCAGCAGCTCTCGGTTGTACTGGTCGAGATTGATTGATGGTGCAGTGTCCTTTTCATTTTCGACCGTGCATGTACCGGTAACTGATTTGTTTCATAAAATCTTAATCACTCAGGTATTTTTTGTATTTGTCTTTGAAACGGAATATTTTTCATGTAGGAGTTATTGATTTTAATCACATGGGGTGAAAATATTTATCCAATTCATCGGTCGCGCCAGACCAAAGCAAGATGGCGGGCGGACGCCGCAATTTAGTTACCCTACCGATAGGTGGCAGCAGCACCATTTTTCTTGATACGTCTCATGAAGTCGGTGTAGCTGGCGGAAAACTGAATTGGGTGTAGCTGGCGGAAAACGGAAACCGGTGTAACTAGTGGAAAACTGAAATCGGTGTACCTGGCTTAAATGAAGTCGGTGTAGCTGGTGGAAAACTGAAGTCGGTGTAGATGGCGGAAAACTGAAATCGGCGTACCTGGCTTAAATGAAGTCGGTGTAGCTGGCGAAAAACTGAAGTCGGTGTAGCTGGCGGAAAACTGAAGCCGGTGTAGCTGGCGGAAACCTGAAGCCGGTGTAGCTGGTGGAAAAAAGAAGTCGGTGTAGTTGGCGTAAATGATGAGCGGTTTCGAATTCAAAATCCGTTCTGTACAGTACTGTGTTGTAATTTATTGATTTTAATCACCAGGTGAAAATAATTTATCGGTCGCGGCAGACCAAAGCAAGATCATGTGAGCAAGATGGCGGATCATGGAAGGGACAAGATGGCGGATCATGGAAGGGACATTTGAAATGACAACATGAAATTTTGTTCCCAAGGGAATGGGGAATGACAGTGAAATTTTGAATGGATTTACATATACATGCAATTGCCATAGAGGTTCGCTTACCAAGCGGAAAACTGAAGTCGGTGTAGCTGGCGGAAAACTGAAGTCAGTGTAGCTTGAAAACTGAAGCCGGTGTAGCTGGTGGAAAAAAGAAGTCGATGTAGCTGGCGTAAATGATGAGCGGTTTCAAATTCAAAATCCGTTCTGTCCAGTACTGTGTTGTAATTTATTGATTTTAATCACCAGGTGAAAATTATTTATCGGTCGCGCCAGAGCAAAGCAAGATCACGTGAGCAAGATGGCGGATCATGGAAGGGACAAGATGGCGGATCATGGAAGGGACATTTGAAATGACAACATGAAATTTTGTTCCCAAGGGAATGGGGAAAAATGAGAATTTTTTTTGTGAAATTTGAAATGAAAGTGGAATTTTTAATGGATTTACAGATACAGTCATACCCCGTTTTACGCCATTTCGACCTATGTCAAATCTGACTTCATGCCACTCTTCCAGAGTAAATTTCAGTTCAGCGAACGTCATTATGTGCGACTTTACGTCACTCCTACGGACGTGAAAAAAATTAAACAATTGGATGTTTTAACGTTTTAATGATCGTTGTTTTAACGTTGATGTTTTAACGATCGAAACAATTTAAAATACAATAAAAAGCACATTAAAATTTTTAAAAAATGTACGTAAAGTATACATACGCGTAGCTGCTGGTTCTCATTCAAAACAAAGGCGACGCCATATGCATTTTGTCCTGTGCTGTGGTCTCGTGCTTGCTTTGCCTTTCGCTGGTATTTTTGTGATTATTCCTTTACTGTGTAAAACAACCAGCGTACCGTGGCAACGGCGAAACATGACAATGCCGGCTCGGACGTACAGTATACGTTTGTATATATATATATATATATAGGCAGGACCCAGTACCTCCAATGACGGGGGCTCATAGTGCGAGAGGACTGGGGGGTGATAGTGGGAGATAGTGTCCGATGTAGAGGGATGGTAGCTCTACCATCCCTCACGTTGGGGCAAAGGAGCAGTAGATTTATGGGGTTTGGCAGTGTGAACTAGCCAAGGGAGGGCTAGGATATTGTTAGGGATTTAGAAGGATGACAATAGGAGACCGAGATTTAAGTAGAGACATTGATACAGGTAGAGGGGACGTAGTCAGATTAGAAGGATGTTAATGACGAGGGAAGTGCTTAGTATAAGGGAAGACAGGGAAAGCACAAGTATTCGAGGGAAGTAGTTAGTTAGATGATGCTGTGTGTGTGTAATTGTGGGTGCCTCTTGGGCTTGGTGAAATGAGGCATTGGTCGAGAATGGTTGTGTGTGTGAGAATCTGGTTATCGTTGAACTTGGTGAAATGAGGCAATGGTCTGGGATGACCGGAGAAAGTGTATGAGTGGTGTATTGAGGACATGTGTAATGGTGTTGAGTGATTGAATTGCGTGGGGTGCAAGTGGATAAATGGAGAGAATACTTGGTGTGTGGGAATAAATAGTGTGTGGAGTGAGTAGTGTGGATTGAGTGGTGTGGAGTGCATGGTGCGAAGGAGTGGATGGGGGAGGATGGACCCCTTCACGAATACCCGGGGAGGGTAGTTTAAAGTTAGGTAGAGGGAGTAGGTAAATTGTTTGGAAATTGACATCTGTGGTGCAGGGAGTAGCAAGTTGTTGCTTTGAGGGGTGCATGAGTGAGTGGAATGGCTGGGCGTGTGGGCTTAATTAGTGAGTATGGTTAAATGGGCACTCTGCCACTGGTAGTCTGTCGGCCAGGTGAGGCCGCAGGTAGGCTTTGGGAGCCAGGTAGCGTTCAGTGTAGAGTTCAGTGGGGCCCGAGGATCCTAAGAGAGGACCTGGGTAGCCCCATGCCAGAGAGGGCATCAGAGGGGTGAGAGAGCCAGGAGGGCTTTCCCTGAGTTAGGGTAGTTGAAGGACCTAGGCAAGCTCGGGTGGCGACTTCAGTGGCGGAGGTGCGCAGGTAAGTAGGACCTGCTGGTAGAGCCACACGGCCCAGCCCCGAAATTGTGCGAAGGCACAGATAGAAAAAAGGGGGGAGTGAGACCCCAACTTTGGTAGGGCACCACAGGGTGGGTCAATGGGATTGGTTTTTAGAACCACATAGTGTAAAGAGGCCAATTGATTGGCAGGGCAAGACCCTGGGTAGTTTAAAGAGTTAATATCAATTAGAAGGATAGTTAGGATGAAATGTCTTCGCACCATCCACATCCACTCACCAAGGTGACAGGACTCCACACCAGGCTTTGCAGAATGATTTGGAATGAAAGACGCATCATGACGTGGGTGAGACAGTGTGTTTATTCCATCTCTTCCTTCTTGGGAGGGATTGGAAACGAATTTGGTATAAAGGGGGATAGAAGAGACAAGACGGTAGAGACGGAATTTGTAAAGTGTAAATACGGGGAGGGGCAAGTGTAGTGTAGGTTGACATGGGGGGTGACGAACGGCTAGGGACGAGCTTTCTCCGCTCGCTCTCCCGCACCCCTCATGTTGCATTACCTTGTTTTGACGTGTACCCTTACGCCCTTTCCCCCGCTAACCTCTGCTTTGTCTTTCCTCCCCACCCATGGACCCATATCCTTTGTTGAGGGGAGTGTGCAGGAACCCTGAGCTGTGCGGCTGCACTTTTGTAGTAGATATACCAATTAGATACCCTTGATGCATATCCTTGTAAAGAACCGATCGACGTGTGCTTGTGCACACGTGCATGGATTTGCAAATGCCTGCCTGTACGTCGTCGTTTCTGCGTATATAGCATCGTCCAAAAATAAAGAAGCAAGCAACTTCGGCCGCTCGAGGAAAGACGAGGCACGCCTACGACTCGGAGGCGAGCGTCGATCCCCGGGGCGGCCGGGTTCTCGGAACCCTGAGCTCGTTCGTTCGTCACAGACACACGACACGACCACCGGTGAAACTGCTCAGACACGTTGGGTAAAGCACGCCGTGGTGAAGTGGGCCACGGAACCACTCGGCACACAAGCCAGCTCACGGTCGACACGTCCGTGCCGGTCACCCCGTTCGAGGAGAAGACCCGACCGATAGAAAACAACGGAGGGACTCCCAACGGGGAGCGGCAAAGATTCAGGGCGGAGCCGCAACCTCCTCCAGTTATTAGTCCCCTACCGGTGTACACCAGAGGGGACTATAGGTTGGCACGCCGTCCCTCCGTCCGTCAGGCCGTCAGTCCGTCACGCAAAGAACAGTTTTCCGGACTCCTTTTCTAAACTCTTAATGCTAATGATTTCAAACTTGGCACATGGTGTCCGCATGATAGGTTACAGATCGAGTTCGAACTTAACGATGTTTCGATCATTTTTGACAAAGTTATGGCACTTTGAACTTTGGTAATTCTGATAATTCTGATGATCCTTAACTCAGTGCCATTTTAAGTTTTAATTTCCTTTAAAAAATATTTTCTCTGCAATAATAGGACCCATTGAGATCAAATTTTCACCGTAGGGGGGACTCGGTCTGTAGAATATTTGAATGTTAATTATGACGTCACAGGTCACGTGGTTCGGCCGCCATATTGTTTTTTGTGAAAACACGAAAACCCGTTTTTCTCTGCAACGGCTGAACAGATCGAGACCAAACTTTGCAGGCAGAATCGCATACCCATGACGAACAAAAAACGTCAGCGAGCATGACGTCATGCGTCACATGGTTTCAGAGTTATGACGTTTTTAAGCATGAACCTTTAAAACCGAGCTCCTCCCTCATTTTTGATCCAATCAAGGGGAAACTTCATAGATCTGTTCAGCATGTCAGTCTACTAAAATGTCCTTTTGGAATTTGTGATAGGGCACGTGGTTTGGCAGATATCTTTAATTAAACGAAAATATTTTAAAAATGGATATCTGTTGTTTATTCTCGAGTTATCCTCAAGCCGCACTGCGCGCCCTCAGCCTCGTCTCGCAAACGTCAAAAGCGCGACACAGCGCGCGCTTTCGGGAGGGGCGGAGCCAAGCCAAGCAACATATATATATATACATCGATCATTGATCGTGAACCGGAAAATATAATAAATTACTGATATTTAGCGACTCGAAAGGTTCTTTATCAACAACTTATTTTCTCGTGCTTCTGCTGACCTGTCTGCAAGGTGTATAAATCGAAGTCCCGAGTGTGAATCACAGGTGAGCCCGTCCTGAGGTAATTAGCGATTGGGAACGATTCAGAACCTGTGGGTAAATAACCCTTGGTAATTTCCCCCAACAGTTTTCTGGACGACAGACTGCCGGTAGGGGACATGTATTGCAGCGCAATACTCAGAATGCTTGTTTACTCTAGTTTTACGAATTACGGTGTTTGTCTTCACTTTAAGGCATTTTTAAGACATTACGCCCGGTTTACGTCAAAAACCGAGTTACGTCACGGCTTATGGAACCAATTAATGACGTAGGCCGGGGTATTACTGTACATGCAATTGCCATAGAGGTTCGCTTACGAAGCTCTCTATTAATAACCGAGGAAGTAAGGAATGAGCCTCGGTTTTTTATAGCAATATCATTTTCGAAATAATGATAACGTTGAAGGAGCTGGGGCTCCCACGTCGATCGGAAGAATGGACGCGACAAAAAGCTAGAATTCATCCGAGTTGCTTTAATGAAATCAAACACTCAGGCACTCTCAAAACCCGTTTATCGGTCAGCAATATATATCTATTAACCCAGGGGGTTTGCCCAGGCCCGGCGCCAGGGGGCGTGGCCCAGCGTCCTGGCTGCGGCCTGGCAAGTTGAGGGCGGGCCTGCCCGGGCGTCCTGGACGAGCCCGGCATGGTGATCGCTCCGCGTCCTTGATAGGTGCAAGGCGATTGTGAAACCCCAGCGGCAGCCGCTACACACGTCCCCCCAGAATCGACTTGCACCGGCAGGGTCAACTTGAGGGGGGTCCTGATGACCCGGCCGAAGCGACCCCTGGTGGGTCGTGGGAGGGGGTCCGGTGAGGTGGTGGGCGGTCGAGTGGGGGGCCCCGTGGACGGGGGGCGGCCTCGCCGCGGCGGAAGGGCCACCCGTGGTGGGTGGTCGACGTCCACGTGCGCCGGCTTGAGGCGGTCCACTGCAATCCGGTCCGACCTGCCGCCGATGTCGATGACGAACGACTTGTCGTCCCGTCGCAGCACCCGGAAGGGCCCGTCGTACGGCGGCTGGAGTGGCCACCGATGTGCGTCGTGATGCACAAAAACATACTCCGCTGTGCGGAGTGCTGGGGGGACGTAGGACTGGGGGTCACCGTGGTGGGATGTCGGCACGGGGGCAAACCGTCGGGCGGCCTCCTGGAGGGCCGAGCGCTGGTGAGCTGCGGACCATGGACTGGTAGCGTCGGGCACGAATTCGCCCGGGACGCGTAGCACCTGGCCATAGACCAGCTCGGCGGTGGATGCCTGGAGGTCCTCCTTGGGGGCCGTGCGAAGGCCCAAAAGGACCCACGGCAGCCGGTCGGCCCAACCGCCGTCTTGAAGGCCGGCCATGAGCGCGGCCTTCATGGAGCGGTGGAATCGCTCGCACAACCCGTTTGCTTGGGGGTGGTAGGCCGTAGTACGGTGGAGCTTGACCTCCAGGTTGCGGGCGACCGCGCCCCACAGCTCGGAGGTGAACTGTGGTCCGCGGTCTGACGAGATGTCCGCCGGTGCGCCGAAGCGGGCGACCCAGGTGGCGATGAAAGCCTGCGCCACGTCGGCGGTGGTGGTGGAGACGAGGGGAACGGCCTCCGGCCACCTGGTGGTCCTGTCCACCATGGTGAGCAGGTGTGTGAACCCCCGTGACGGGGGGAGGGGGCCCACCAGATCCACGTTGACGTGGTCGAAACGTCGTTCGGGCACGGTGAAAGGTGCCAGCGGGGCCTGGGTGTGTCGGTGGACCTTGGCCCGTTGGCAGGCCGTGCAGGCGCTGGTCCAATCGCGGACGTCCCGACGAAGGCCGTGCCAGACGAAACGCGCCGACACCAGCTTCTGGGAAGCTTTCCGGCCCGGGTGGGAAAGGCCGTGGAGGGAGGCGAAGATGCGGCGTTGCCAGGTGACGGGCACGATGGGGCGAGGCTGGCCTTGGGAGACGTCGCAGAGCAGGACAGTGTCCGCGCAGGGGATGTCGGCCAGGCGGAGGCCCGTGTCCGCCGCCCGGAGGGCTTGCACCGTGGTGTCGGTGGTTTGGTCCGCCGCCATAAGCGCAAAATCCACGCCCAGGTGGACCGCGTTCGCGCTGGCCCGGGAAAGACAGTCGGCCACGGCGTTGTTTTTGCCGGCGACGTGCCGGATGTCCGTGGTAAACTCCGACACGGCGGAGAGGTGGCGCTGTTGGCGGGCCGACCATGGCTCTGTGGAAGTGTAATTCAGTGTAACTTATTAATTGGCACTGGTAACTTATTGGTTGACCTAGTAACAAAGCAGATGCATTTTACATGCAAACTCTGTGGGGGACGGGTTTGTAAATGAGTTAGGAATGTGCACGAACATGATGGTCTCTTGAAACACCTGGTCACAGCCCCAGGCTGGAGCACCCCCCTATTGTTTGATAAATGGAACTCACAGCAGGGGGGGCTAGCTGGCGCCAGGAAGGCGACCGGTGACGTCGGCGGAGAGGAGATTACGAGTTCAGCGGACAGAGGATTAAGTCGAGTTGGTCCATATAAGCGGGAGCTGCGGCTGGAGTCGAGAGTACTTGCTACGTGAAGCGCTGACCGAACGGGAGTGTCGGATGGAGAGAAGGACCAGCGAAAAGAGTTAACCTGATCCATTATATTATGCGGTATCATTTTGGTAATTGGATGAAGTGAATACAGTTTAATAAACGAGACCTTTTGTAACCTGTGTCCGGTCTTTGGAGTCCTGTGAGTCCCCCAGTAAATTCCCTGACAATCTTGGAGGCACCGCTGCGATCAATTGTACAAGCAAGTCTTCTTTAAAAGGTGAGTGTGTCTTGTCTTGTCCAATATGATTTACGAACTTGGAAGTTATGGGTACATACATGGGGGAGCAGGTGATCTGGGGCTTCTTTGCGCACCGATGCCGCGATATAGGTGGCGTGAGCCATCACGAATGGGATTTCGATAAACGACTGTAGCAATTTATTCGTTTTTTTTCTAAATGATTTCTGTAAATACGTATTTTTGCGCTGGTTATTAAAGGGCCTTACTGTGACCTGGAAGCGGGCGGAGCAAGTGTGCACCTTGCGACCGCTTGCTTCCAGGACGTGTAAGGCCGGTACACTCGTTTACCCACCAGCACACGGATAAAGTACTACTTTTTTTTTTGCACTTGTTCGAAGCACTTGACTTGATCGGCGCTTGGCGAGCGACAGGGAACCGGGAAACGGAATTATACTTATATATATATATATTTCCAATATGGTACACCGGCCACAACGATTTTAGCGATTATCCGAGTTTTTTTTAACGATTTCTGTAAATACGTATTTTTCCTGCGCTGTGTAATTCTTCTGACACGCGCCACGAAGAAACGCACCACTGATGTGCATGAAGCGACTTGTTTGCCGGTTCGGTAAGGTCCTTCCGTACACGTGTACAATCGTGTACACCCGTTTTAAATAAATAATTTTTTTCAGTTTTCCCGCCATGCCTATAAATTCATGACAGACAACCCCCCTCATGCCGGTCCAGAATTATGATGAAAGATGGCGATTGAGAAAAAAAAAATTGCATCAAATTTTGTCCAGGTCCATCAAGAAGCCTTTGAGACATGCTTCACGGTTGAATAAAAAACCACCGTTTAGAGTACTTCTTTTTTTGTTCAAAGCACTCGACTTGGAGCCAGCGACTTGCTCGGCGGGGGATATAATTTTAGATATATATATAGTACGGGCATGCCCTAGTGAGAGATAATTACAGGAAATGGTGTTTGTGAGTAACAACCACCCTCTGGTCGAGGCTCATAGAAGGGGTGATGCTTACTGATTCGGCACGCTCACAAAATATGGGATTTTAAATGGCAGAGATGCCACGAAAGATCAGGAAGGGAAGGAATGGAAAATTTGTCAAGGTTTGAAATTAATCGGACAAGGGGGTCCCAAGGTATGGTCACCGTACTCGCAGGTCGTTCGTTTTGGCTTTGCGAATGGACCGAACCATTGCATGTAAATAGGAGGGTGGTTCTGTGGTCGTTACTGCCACGTGGTTTCAAAGTTTTGTTGTTGGAACTTGTTGTTGGAACTTGCTGTTGGAACTTGTTGTTGGAACTTGTTGGAACTTGTTGTTGGAACTTGTTGTTGGAACTTGTTGGAACTTGCTGTTGGAACTTGTTGTTGGAACTTGTTGTTGGAACTTGTTGTTGGAACTTGCTGTTGGAACTTGTTGTTGGAACTTGTTGGAACTTGTTGTTGGAACTTGTTGTTGGAACTTGTTGTTGGAACTTGTTGTTGGAACTTGTTGTTGGAACTTGCTGTTGGAACTTGTTGTTGGAACTTGTTGGAACTTGCTGTTGGAACTTGTTGTTGGAACTTGCTGTTGGCACTTGTTGGAACTTGTTGGAACTTATTGTTGGAACTTGTTGTTGGAACTTGCTGTTGGCACTTGTTGGAACTTGTTGGAACTTGTTGGAACTTGCTGTTGGAACTTGCTGTTGGAACTTGTTGGAACTTGTTGTTGGAACTTGTTGTTGGAACTTGTTGTTGGAACTTGTTGTTGGAACTTGTTGTTGGAACTTGTTGTTGGAACTTGTTGTTGGAACTTGCTGTTGGAACTTGTTGTTGGAACTTGTTGGAACTTGCTGTTGGAACTTGTTGTTGGAACTTGTTGGAACTTGCTGTTGGAACTTGTTGTTGGAACTTGTTGTTGGAACTTGTTGTTGGAACTTGTTGTTGGAACTTGCTGTTGGAACTTGCTGTTGGAACTTGTTGGAACTTGTTGTTGGAACTTGCTGTTGGAACTTGTTGGAACTTGTTGTTGGAACTTGTTGTTGGAACTTGCTGTTGGCACTTGTTGGAACTTGTTGGAACTTGTTGTTGGAACTTGTTGTTGGAACTTGCTGTTGGCACTTGTTGGAACTTGTTGGAACTTGTTGTTGGAACTTGTTGTTGGAACTTGTTGTTGGAACTTGTTGTTGGAACCCGTACTTATTTAATTAATTACATTTCTTATTACATTACAGTAATTACATTACAGTAATTACCTGAGGTAATTACAGTAATTACAGTTCCGGTAATTACAGTAATTACAGTAATCATTACAGTAATTGCAGTAATCTTATTACAGTAATTACATTACATTAACTCAGGCACCTTTTGAGTAAGGAAGCTGATATTTGGACATGACACTGACCGAGTGATATGGCTGTCAAGGAAAAATTTGATTTATTGATTAATCATTTAATAAATTAACTCGTTGATTTATAAATGACTTATTTAATTAAAATTCCTGAGAGATACATCTTCGGATGAAATACTTGCAGATTGGTTATGCTATGAGCCAATTGATTAAGGAAAATATTTTGTGATGGCCATATTGGCAATTTCGTGGCCATATTCGTGGCAACTCAGTTAGTGCCACTGCACCTTTAAAATGCATCCCTGCGTTCATTTTTCGATCGATTGAGTTGAAATTTTGAACAATCGGATCTGGACTGTCGTTGTTAACGACTCTAGCACGCACTCGTCCAATCAGGATGGAGCGGTATGGTCCCCGGATCATCACTGCCCGCAGTTTTAATTAATTTTACTTTTCTCTTGGTCATATAATTTTGAAGACATGCGTGTCATGATAGAGGAAATGTTTGTTCTGTTGAACGGAATAAATGTTGTTTATTTGTGTGGGAGTGTATTTTTGTGTATTTTTTGTGTATTTTGGATATATTTTCACGACTAATTCCAGTTAACATCCTGCAAAATTTGCTCGTTTGCTGGCCGAGTCGAAATTGCGTTGAGTTTCTATGGCATGCGCCATTAAAAGCGCTGTGTAATGGTTGAGCTCCTTTTATTTCGGTTTGGTCATGCGGATGAGCAAACAAAGTGACAAATGCTGCGGCTGGAGCAGTAGAAGCGATGTTTTTTTTAATGGAAACGATGTAATGAGTAATTAAAAGTGGGAGGGGGCAACACCACGCATACCTCTTTTAAGGTGTGTATAAACCCTGGAATATTTCAGCAATCAATACAATGCTGAAACTATGTAAGTTAAGTTAATGAGTAATTTACTGAGTAATTTAATGAGTAATTTAATGAGTAATTTAATGAGTAATTTAACGAATAAGTTAATGAGTAATTTAATGAGTAATTTAATGAGTAATTTAACGAATAATTTAATGAGTAATTTAATGAGTAATTTAATGAGTAATTTAATAAGTAATTTAATAAGTAATTTAATGAGGAATTAAAAGTGGGAGGGGGCAACACCACGCATACCTCTTTTAAGGTGTGTATAAACCCTGGAATAAACGTGGGAGGGGGCAACACCACGCATACCTCTTTTAAGGTATGTATAAACCCTGGAATATTTCAGCAATCAATACGATGCTGAAATGATGTAATTTACTGTGTAAGAGGGTCGACCTTGGGTTTGTTTGGGTTTGTTGTTTATTTTGTGGATGTGTATTTTTTGTGTATTTTGGATATATTTTCACGACTAATTCCAGTTAACATCCTGCAAAATTTGCTCGTTTCTGGCTGAGTCGAAATTGCGTTGAGTTTCTATGGCATGCGCCATTAAAAGCGCTGTGTAATGGTTGAGCTCCCTTTATTTCGTTTTGGTCATGCGGATGAGCAAACAAAATGACGAATGCTGCGGCTGGAGCAGTGGAAGCGATTTTTGAATTGTTCAATGATTATTCGATATTGTTATGACTTATTGTCAATAGGTATACTGAGTGGCCATGAGGTAGCCTGTTGCTATGTACAGTTTTATTCTATTGTTGATTATACCACATAATTGTGGTGATAAAGGAAATGTTCGTTTTAAATAGATGATTATGATATGACCATGACTATAAAATCATGATGATTATTATGAATGATATCATAGGGTTCAAATGCAGAATGATTGCATGAACTTGGGAAAGAACTTTCAAGCCCTATGGGATAAATTGGGTGCTACAAGCAATGGAGCTTCAAAATTTAGCATGATTGAAGGAATTTTACAGTCTTATTTCAGTAGTTTTACGAAATTTAAATTGCCAAGAGATTTTGGGTACTATTAAAGAAAAAAAATGATGAGATATTTTTTCCAATGAACTTTAATATCTGCCATCCATTTTGGCTGTCTCACGAATGAAGGATGAGTTGCCTTTAGTGGTTGCAAAGAAAATTTGTGGAGACCAGGCAAAATGGGGAAATATGTCAGATATGACCCTAGGACAGGACGGTGATTCATCAATTGACATGAGGTACGAACCAGAGGTGACGACCGATGAGTCGATCTCAGTCAATGGATGGACCTGTCCTGACATCATTGGGGAAAGGGCTTATGCAAGGAGTCATTCAAAATGATTAATTTGATTTATTGATGAATATTGATGAATTAATTGAAATTGAATAATTGATTGAATTGTTAATTGATTGAATCTAATTGATTGAATTTAATTGCATAAATTGAACTGAATAAATTGAATTGAATATATTGATTGTTTGATTGATGAAAATGCGGTCTCAAGAAAGAAGCTTTGATATCTTTGCGAGATATTATCAATGTGGAGACAACCTGGGAAAATTGAGCAAGGTGGTGAGTTTATATACAGATATATATGTGCGGTTACCATTGTGTGATTTCCCCGTCAAACAGAGCGGACACCTGAGGATTCACCCACTTCATACTGACCCTCCGGCTCATCTGCAAATACTGATCTGTGAGATTGGATTGTGCAAAAGCCACAGCTGAGGGAGATTCTCTGGAAATCACCGTGCGAACAGGTGGAGAGATCCTTCCTGGAGGTACGAGTGAAGCTTTAGAGGAACCTGGAACAAGCTACAACACATCCAACGCTACTTTGATAAAAGGCAGAATGGGAAATGGAGCCTGCAAGAACACACAAGGACAACCAGAGATTCCACAAAAAGGTACTTGTACACATCATATGTACGACCGTTATGGTGCCGAAGCTATAAGGCAGGTCGAGAATTGGTATTTGTGGACAAAGGGACATGATGAGGAGTTTCCAAGAGATGGTACATTTGAGCGAAGTCGATTGGAAAGATTGGAACAAAGATTGAAAGCCAGGAAGAGACAGAATCTAACGGTAGACTGACTTGCATTCCATCTTTGGGATGGTGAATCCAGACAACGGGAACAGCAAGAACGGATAACGGAACTAGAACTTAAAATAAAAAGGATACAGGATACAGTGGAGGAGACAAATGCACAACTGCCCTCGAAATTAGGAATGAAAGTCACAGTTGTCCCATCTGATTTCCAGTTGTCTCCCCAAAAAGGACGGTACAGAGAATTTTTTCGTGTTTCAGGAGATAACGAGAGATTGCAGTGGCAACTCAGGGATGTAGAGATGCAGCCCAGCAATACAAGTGCACAGGCGCACAGATCAGACAACGACAGAAACAGGTGTTTCGAGTGTGGAAAGATGGGACATTGGAGAAGAAGATGTCCGTATGTCAACAGGAAGACAAGGTCATGGGGCAAACCAAGATCAAGCGTACCAGTGCTTACCGGTACCTCAGACAATGATTAGGCCTTCATTGCTGCAAATCCCAAATGATGATTGGCCTCAACAGATTCGATTACTGGACAAACATGAACAACTGTCAATGATTCTTGTGTCTGAAAAGTTTTCAGAGCAAGAATGATTCATTTTTCTTTTTGCTTGTTAACAAATTAATAATTAATTGATCAAATGCCAAAATTGGATCTTCTATTTTGGGCACAGCAATTTTAAATTTACAAAGTTTGGAACAATTGCGTTGCAATTGTTGGCAAACCAAGTAACAAGAGTCACATGATGATCAGGTGGGAATTTCGGACTATTGTTCCGCACGATTGATAGGTCAATGGTCGACTGACATGCAAATGGGTGTGTAGTCAAAATTTGGATAGATTATTGTGAAGGCAGAAAGGGTAATTTCAATTTGACATCATAAGGGTTTTCTAAGAATGGACTTTTGGTTTATTTGTCTATAAGCATTTTGAATTTGATTGACAAATTTTATGAAATTGAAATAAAATTGACACCCATCTGATCTGTAAATAATGGTTCCAACGCAAACAAATATGCATAATGCATGTGTGTGTGTGTTTTTGTGTATCAATCTTACAAGATTGTTGACACCGACAGTGTGCCTGTCTGGAAATGGATAGTTATATGTGGATGGGATTGGGATATGTGGATGGGATTGAATATCCAGAGAATCCGTAAAATAAAATAGAAATATAATTTGATTATGAACATTATCTCTTTTGTCAAGGGAAATGGAATATAAAAAAATTTGATGTGCTGGGTTATGAGCAGCCATTAATTAATAGTAAAATTGTGAGTAATTTTGGGATTCCATTTTTGATAGAATGTATATGAGAATAACATCTATTTATGGATATGAGCTTCATAAAAGGAAATGAGGAAGTACAAAATCATCCAAATTTGGGAGAGGTCTTACACTGACTTCCCAGAATACTCTGCTCATGGATTTTATATATATAAACTTGAATTTTATCAGCATATAAATTGTGCTGTATGTATGGATGTGTTTTAGGCATAGATGATATGGGAAAAGAGGAAAGAAAATTTTGCTGGTTTGAACTATTGTGGGTTTTTCAGTTCTGGAGTTTAAACAAAGTCACTGGTTAACAGATGAGAAAGGATAGTAAATAAATTATTCTCTGCTGGGCAAATTAAGTACGATATTACTAAGACTTATGAGAGCTATTGTTCCGCCTTACAGCAGTGGAAAATTATTGGAAAAAATTAGATCCAACATAATGAATCTATAAAAGAATGTGATAGGGATAATATCCTCAATTTGTACTAATTATTTGATTGTGGGTAAAGGAATTAAGTCATCGTAGTGGATTGTTAACAGCAGCCTGAAAATGTCCTGAGAGTGTGCATCCATGTAATCAGAAATCCCAGATTTGTTTTTACAAACAACATTTTGGTAGAGGTCTTGTGTGGAACACTTCCTTGGTAGATAAAAACGGTACTGCATGCTGGCAGCCACTTTTGCGGCCAGTTAGGCCAAACAAATTGAGAGGAAATTGTAGTTAAATACGTAAGTTACACATGGCTATTTGTAAAAAAGGAAATTTGTTGAGATGGGAAACATTTTTTTGAAAGGTTTATTAAGGTGTTATAATATGACATGTGGCAAGGCAAACTATTGGATGGGAAAATTAGATCTGGCTATAGAATAAATTTATTGACCCCTTGAAGTTAATCCTTCGAATCATTGTTTCACTGGCATTTTTGTTCAAATTGGAAATAGTTTGGTAGAGCTTTGGTTAAAACCTTTGGTTGCGGTATCTTGGAACGAATTGATAAACCATAGGAGATTGATAAGAATAGAAACAAATATGGACCCAAAATAGAAAGTTGGATTCATGCCTCTCATTGCAAGCAAGCACATGGGGCTAAGGTGGACGATCCCACAGAAAATGAGGCTGCACCTAGCAGCCCAGCAGAACATTCAGTGGTAGAAAAATGATAGTCATGATTTACAGTCATTTGAATTACATTTTAACACCCCTTGCATTGATAAACATTACATTTTCAACATGTGATATTCCTACTTGGAATAGTGACATTTATTTGCCTACATGACATACAATTACCTGCTGATATTAATACAGCATGAGTGAAAAAATGTATCACAACTACACTCATGACCAGGGGATTGAGTTCAACCCCGGGAGATAGGGGGATCAGGGTAAGACAAATAATCTGATTATGTTACATATTAAGGGATTTTCTTTATTTACCTTTTAGGAAGCTTGTTAGTTTGGTATATAATGTTAAATGTCATCGACATATAACTATGTCATAGATATGAATATATACAAGGAGTAGCAGACTTGTTTGTTGGTTTAGTAGTTATATTGGCAATTGTTTTAGTGGTGGCTTGCTTGAAAGCCTTAGTGACGGTGTGTTTGAATAAGGTAACCAACAACACGATGATAACACATGAAGTGACAAATGAGGAAAGAAATGTGGAACCAGAAAAGGAAGACTTTTATGGCGACATAAACAGTAGAATTAAGATAATGGCATAACGACAATGTTATGAGTTGTGTCAATTACAATATCAATGAACTCATATCACCACGAGTGACACACTGTTAGGAAAAAGAGGGAAAAGAAAAAGTGGAGAGGAATTATGGTAATAATACATTATGCTTAATTTGTTGGTTTGGGAAAATTGTTGTTGGGAATTAGGTATTCCCGTTTGTGATTGTAATCATATACAATGCTATTCTTAGTTTAGTAATAAAATACATACCTGATTGAATATTATTTGTGTGACGCATATAAATGAATATAACTTTTTGAGTTAAGGAAAAACAACAAATTGTTGAATGTGAAACTGTCGGAAGATATACATGATTATGCTGATTTCATGGTAAGATGTACCCTATCTGATTCAGTGTGTGCGGAAAGCAGATTCAGATATGACTGAGCATAAGGATAAGACGAGATCACATTTTGGAGGGATTGCTAACGGAATTGGGAAGAAGAAAGAAAGAAAATTTGTGGCTAAAAAATGAAGTTAATCGTGGCATACACCCTCTTTCTCAAAGAATGATGAAGACATTCTCCCGTGTAACTTGGAGATGAATGCTTACCTTCACCAAGGAAATTTATGTGACCATTTGCCTGGATCACACTGCAACATATGAAAGAAAGGCGATCACTTACTCTTGTTCGAAGACTTCGAACATTCACCACATCAGAAGTTGCAGGACAACGACATTTTACCTGCAACCTCTGTGAAATGCGGGGACATATGTTATTACTTCACCAACGTCCGGGGAACCAGCATGGAGCTGCAAAAAACGGCTGTGCCCTTGTCACAACAGCTGTGCACGATTCTGCTGGATTGCTCCTGGTAAGGACCATGAATGACCTGAACACCATGGTCCCAACATCATTGTGGATGCATCCGGCATCCCTGTTCCACATCTTGCTGGCCAATCAATGTCACACCAATACTTGCTGCCCACTCACAATAAGGGAGGAGGCAAGTCGACGACAACTGGGTGAAGGCCTTGTTCAGGAATTACTATGGTTTACAGCAAAAAGTGGCAAGAATGCTACAAGGAGAGCAGGGTCAGTCTATGACTCCGCAATGTTACCACAACAGCGAAATCCTACACGAAGTAGTGCAGGAGCTATGAAGACATTAGGAGAAAATGTTTCATACCTGGATTCAAACACAAGTGATCAGCCCTTCCTTTCAAACAAAGTCAACATTTGTGTGGAGGCAAACGTTTTTGCCAGATGGTGCAGATGCTTTACAAAACTTGAAAATGAAGTGAAATTGTTGTATCTTGGTGATGGTGAAGTGTTGTTTTGAAAATATATTTGTGATGCAAATGCAATAGATTGAACAATATGGAAGGAGTCAATGACCAACGAAATGTTTTGTGATTCTTGCAGGATGACGGTGTATGCCTAAGGGAATTTGATTACCAAAGTTATGATTATTTACTTATACTTGTAATGATGTTTACTTGTAGTGATTGATTGTTTACTTATATTGATGTTTAGATTAATGGTTAATATAAACAAAAACAAAAAGATGAGGGAATTGTGGAAGTGTAATTCAGTGTAACTTATTAATTGGCACTGGTAACTTATTGGTTGACCTAGTAACAAAGCAGATGCATTTTACATGCAAACTCTGTGGGGGACGGGTTTGTAAATGAGTTAGGAATGTGCACGAACATGATGGTCTCTTGAAACACCTGGTCACAGCCCCAGGCTGGAGCACCCCCCTATTGTTTGATAAATGGAACTCACAGCAGGGGGGGCTAGCTGGCGCCAGGAAGGCGACCGGTGACGTCGGCGGAGAGGAGATTACGAGTTCAGCGGACAGAGGATTAAGTCGAGTTGGTCCATATAAGCGGGAGCTGCGGCTGGAGTCGAGAGTACTTGCTACGTGAAGCGCTGACCGAACGGGAGTGTCGGATGGAGAGAAGGACCAGCGAAAAGAGTTAACCTGATCCATTATATTATGCGGTATCATTTTGGTAATTGGATGAAGTGAATACAGTTTAATAAACGAGACCTTTTGTAACCTGTGTCCGGTCTTTGGAGTCCTGTGAGTCCCCCAGTAAATTCCCTGACAGCTCCGTGACCTTGGCCATGGCGTAAATCAACGGCTTGTGGTCGACGAACGCCGTGAAAGGTCGGCCCTCCAGGAGGTGGCGGAAATGGCGGACGGCCAGGTGTAGACCGAGGAGCTCCCGGTCAAACGTGCTGTATTTGAGCTCGTTCGGCCGGAGCTGCCGGCTGAAAAAAGCGAGTGGCTGCCAAACCCCGTTCACCCATTGCTCATGTACGGCGCCCACCGCGCAGTCGGAGGCATCCGTGGTGAGGGCGATGGGAGCGTTGAGCACCGGGTGAGCGAGCAGTGTTGCGTCGGCGAGGGCCCGCTTTGAGCGTTGGAAGGCCGCATCCATTGCTGCGGACCAGGCGATGTCGTGCTTGGCCGGCTTGCCCCGGAGGGCGTCGTAGAGGGGCCGCATGAGGTGAGCAGCGCGGGGCACGAAGCGGTGATAAAAATTCACCATTCCCAGGAATTCCTGCAGGGCCTTTATGGTGCGGGGACGCGGGAACGTGGTGATGGCCTCGACCTTGGTTGGCAGCGGCACGGCCCCGTTCTTGGTGATGTGGTGGCCCAAAAAATCAACGGCCGTCGTGCCGAAGTGGCATTTGGCCGGGTTGACGATGAGGCCGTGCTCGCTGAGGCGCTCGAACAGTGTTCGGAGGTGGAGGAGGTGCTCGGCCCGGGACGTGCTGGCGACGAGGATGTCGTCCAGGTAAACGAAAAGGAACGGCAGGTCACGCAGCACGCCGTCCATCAAGCGCTGGAACGCCTGAGCCGCGTTCTTGAGACCAAACGGCATCCGCAAGAATTCGAATAAGCCGAACGGCGTGATGACTGCCGTTTTAGGGACGTCGGCCGCCCTGACAGGTACCTGGTGATATCCCCGTATGAGATCAATTTTCGAAAAAATGACCCGTCCCGCCAGACGGGCGGAGAAGTCTTGGATATGCGGGATCGGGTACCTGTCGGGGGTGGTAGCGTCATTCAGACGGCGGTAGTCGCCACACGGGCGCCATCCACCCCCCGGCTTTGGCACGATGTGCAGTGGCGAGGCCCACGCGCTATCGGAGCGCCGCACGATGCCGAGGTGCTCCAACGCGTCGAATTCGGCCTTCGCTACGGCGAGCTTGGCTGGGTCGAGGCGGCGGGCCCTGGCGTAGACCGGCGGGCCCGTGGTTGGTATGTGGTGCTCGATCCCATGCCGTACTGCGACGGCCGAAAACGTCGGCCGCGTGAGGGCCGGGAACTCCGTGAGCAGGCGAGCAAACTCGTTCGCCGCCGGGACGGTGCATGCCAGCTCGGTCGGCGCGGAGCTGCTCAATGTGCATACCAGGGAGCTGAAGGTTTCAGCGTTGATTAAACGACGCCGTTGGACGTCCACCAGCAGTCCGTGTGCGCAGAGGAAGTCGGCGCCTAGCAGAGCCACGGGCACGTTGGCGGTTACAAACGTCCAAGCATAGCGTTGGCCGCCGAAGCAGAGGGTGACGTTGCGCGGGCCAGAGGTGCGGATAGTCGATCCGTTGGCCGCAACTAAGGAGGGGCCGCAAACCGCGGATTGCCTGTCCTGGTCAGAGGCGGGTATGACGCTCAGTTGGGCGCCGGTGTCGCACAGGAAGCGCCGTCCGGACGCTTTATCCGTGATGAACAGTAAGTTGCCCGTGTGGCCGGCGCTCATGGCTGGTAATGAACGCTGGCCCGGCCGTTTCCCGGCCTGCCGAAGGTGCACGGGGGTCGGCATGTCCGGGCCTTCTGTCCGAACCTGGCATGGTAGTAACACCACGCTTGGTCAGGTGGAGGCCTCGGTCGTCGTGCTGGAGGTGGTCGGCTCGGTAGAGCGGCCGCCAATGGCGTCGGCAGTTCGGCCGTCGACCGTGCCGGGTGCTCGGGCGCCCTGGGTGTTGCGTCGGACGGCGGTGGGTCCCATGTCGCCGCTGCGATGCGCTGTCCTGCGGCGGAGATCTTGTCGGCTTCTCTGGCAAGGGCCCGGGGATCTGTGATCGTCGTGCTTGCCAGGGCGAGGCGTACCGGGTTAGGCAGCTGACGGAGGAACAGCTCCCGGAACAGGAATGCCGGAGAGTGCTCGCCGAGCAGTGAAAGCATGTAGTCCATTCGCACGGAAGGGCGCGTGTCGCCGAGCTCAGGCAGATCGAGCAGGCGCCGTGCGCGTTCCGCCGATGGGAGGGCGAAAGCATCGAGGAGAAGCTTCCTAATCGCGCCGTATTTGTCAGCGGCTGGCAGGCTTTCGAGGAGGCTCAGGGCGCGGGCCGCGGTAGCCGACCCGAGCGCAGCTACCACATGGTGGAAGCGGGTGTCGTCGGCCGTGATGCCTCGCAGGGCGAACAGGGACTCCGCCTGTGCGAACCAAACCGCCGCGTGAGCCTCCCAGAAGGTAGGCAGTTTAAGGGCGACTGCCGTGTCCATGTCGATAGGTCACCAATGAAGGAGCTGGGGCTCCCACGTCGATCGGAAGAATGGACGCGACAAAAAGCTAGAATTCATCCGAGTTGCTTTAATGAAATCAAACACTCAGGCACTCTCAAAACCCGTTTATCGGTCAGCAATATATATCTATTAACCCAGGGGGTTTGCCCAGGCCCGGCGCCAGGGGGCGTGGCCCAGCGTCCTGGCTGCGGCCTGGCAAGTTGAGGGCGAGCCTGCCCGGGCATGCCGGGGCATGCCCGGGCGTCCCGACCGAGGCCTGGCAAGTTGAGCGCGGGCCTGCCCGGGCGTCCTGGACGAGCCCGGCATGGTGATCGCTCCGCGTCCTTGATAGGTGCAAGGCGATTGTGAAACCCCAGCGGCAGCCGCTACAACGTAACGTTAATATTATATTAAAGCTAATCATAACACTAATCCCTTCGTAGTGACTGCAAACTTACTGGAAGTTAAAATATATCATGTTCTACATATTAAAGAAGCCGCAGTTTTGTGTCCGTTACGTCATTACGTCTATGATGTAATTACCACGGCTGACTGCAACGACCGACATTTGAATTTACAAGTTGGCCTACACCTGCTCACTGCGGGAGGGGCAGGAAGGGCCATTCACCTTTGGGGTATAATATAGATTATAGTCGATCTATTGTCGGGTCTCAAGAACATTGGGTGTGTGTTCATTTATCAAGGTTCTTGTGGAGAGATCGCCAAGTGGTTTAAGCATTCGAGCAAGCACTCCATTCAAAACCCTTAAGGAACGGCTAGCTTGGCAAGCGCTAGCTAGCTGCTTGGTAAATGAGAACACCTCCAACCCATGTGGGGTATATGGATTACAGTAGGTCTTCGCTCAGTTCTGTAAGTAAAACATACCTCACGGATGTCGGGATTCCTACAAATTTATTTGTTTAATGTTATAAGCAGCATTAGCGACTGTTAAAAAAGCTAATCATGTGTGTTTGTGGTTTATAATATTTTACAAGCCCGACTACGCCGCTGTTAGACTTTTTGGTCTTGGTTTTTAATGAATTTGACTATGAGAAGATTATTCATCAGAAACTTTGTCAAATTCACTTTCTGACGAGTCTGAAGCGAGTTGAGCGACCATTATCCGCTGTGTGTTGAGACTGACCTTGCCTTTGATTACGTCATACAGATGACATCATGACCATCGCTATTTTACTTTTTTAGGGTCGGTACCTGATAGGTTTAATTTTTAAAGTGTAACGCCTCAAAAAAATTATTACAAATATAATTTAAAACCACGTTAAGTCCGTTGTTTATTGCTTACAAATCTATTCCGACACATGGTGTCCTTCTCGAAGAGTGGGCGAGTTATCACCGGCACCCTAAATAAATTACAAACTCCTTCCCTAACCAACAGATGGCACTGCATCACCAACACAGCTGCACCCTCAGCCAAAGATTCTCCCTGCAGCCTTGTGCTACATAAAAACCAGGAAGAAGAAGAATCCCGAATCTGCCTTCAGGCACAGCATCACAATTAGATATTGAAGTTTGTCTTTACAGTGTATTAAGGAACTTTCTTTTATAAATGTTTGAAACTAATAAATTCTGCTAGCATTGTGTCCAGAAAACCAGTCGTACAGAAATGACAACCTAAAATTAGCATTACCTGGACTATAGTTTTAAATGATTCAACGGTCTTGTTGACTTTGTAGGTGTTATATGTTCCAGGAAATCACTCGCAGGTGAATAAACGTGCAGACACTACTCGATGAAATATTTGGCATTATGGTTGATGTTGCCATAGGAGCAGAGCATCCAGGTGGGTAGGGGGGGGGGGGGCAAATGAAATTCAAGACGTCATCAAAACAACTTAAGACGATGGTGCTTCTGTGAGAAGGTATCCGGTCAAATAGATTTATACCCCTTTTGCCGGAGTTGATGTATTTAAGATACTAGCAACGGTACCCGCCCTGTGGGCGGGCTTCAATTGGAAGGCCCAAATGAAAAGGCAAAATATCAGAAATTGAAGGCTTTTTTTTCTTTTAAACGATTCATATAAACATCCGTTGAATCATATCAGACGCAAATCATCAAAATCTAAACAGTACATGGCGCCCATTTTGAAAAAAGATTGAATTCTGCAAAACGGAAGCGGCCGCTACACGTCTTTCTCAGTTGCACGTTTATGTGTGAAGAGTGTGCGCCGAATCTGTAACACAGAAGCGGCCGCTACACGGCTTTCTCAGTCGCTTTGCACACGCTGCCATGTTACTTCGGAGCCGCACGTTTATATAGGAAGAGTTCGTCAGGAGTCGATCTACTCTCCTGGTATAGAATAAACAGTATTTGTAGAATTTCAACAAAAGCCACATCACTGTTCATATCGGTAAATATTATTCCATCGTGTTTGGAAAAACTGGAAAAATGGAAAAAGTGGAAAAACAATATAGCCTATTTTACTCCCAGGGGTCCCAGGAATACCCACCCAAAATATCGTTGCGGTCGGTTGAGCCGTTTTTGCGGTACCTTCGAATGGACGGACGGACATTTGGTGAATTATAGTAAGATGTGCACTCGAATGATAAAAAAAACAGAGCTAAAATCCTCCGAAAAAAAATAAAATACACTATTCACCACCCTTGATGCCTTTTACAGTTTACACCACTTAGCTCAACGATTTTTCTGATGATAACCTTTGTTACCACTTGAGCCCGTCCTGAGGTAATTAGCGATTGGGAACGATTCAGAACCTGTGGGTAAATAACCCTTGGTAATTTCCCCCAACAGTTTTCTGGACGACAGACTGCTGGTAGGGGACATGTATTGCTGCGCAATGCTCAGAATGCTTGTTTACTCTAGTTTTACGAATTACGGTGTTTGTCTTCATTTTAAGGCATTTTTAAGACATTACGCCTGGTTTACGTCAAAAACCGAGTTACGTCACGGCTTATGGAACCAATTAATGACGTAGGCCGGGGTATTACTGTACATGCAATTGCCATAGAGGTTCGCTTACGAAGCTCTCTATTAATAACCGAGGAAGTAAGGAATTAGCCTCGGTTTTTTTTATAGCAATATCATTTTCGAAATAATGATAACGTAACGTTAATATTATAGTAAAGCTAATCATAACACTAATCCCTTCGTAGTGACTGCAAACTTATATTTTTGCAGTCACTGCAAACTTATATTTTTGGTCTGTCAGATTCTAGAAGGGGCAAAATTTTACCTATGGCTATGGATGGAGGGGGCAATACTCCCCCTCCCATAGCTACAGGTGAGTAAAGGAGACAGCCACTTAGTGAGTTTGGGGCTGTGGTCGCCTTTGTGTTTGGATTGGACAAATTTTAATAGACCAAGTCTCAAAGATACAAAGATTAACTCAAATATATAAATAAATAAAAACTTTTTTTTTATCATGAGCACATTTTCTCCAGCCTTTCCCACTATACATCTATATTATAAAACAGGAGTGTCCGTCCCGAAAACTACTCCCTCCGTTTTGGGGCTAGAAACCAAAACCTTCTGTAGAACGTTTTGGAGTCTCAGCAGGTGTCCGAAGGTGAATGAGGTTCATAAATTCCTCAATAAAATTGTGAATTTGCGTTTCGATCAATACAAATCTGCTCCTGATCCGGAAGTATACACGATGAGGAACATTCATTGTTGATAATATCTCAATCCAATCGTGATTTTGTTTCCACCAAAACGACACTGCTTTTATCCATCAAAAAGTTGGTGTTAAAGCGCGGCGTTACGCGCGCTGCTTGTGAGCAAGGAGGAAGCGGACAAGCGGTAACATATAAACGTCTTTATTGTAAGACTACACTGTAACACTGAACTCCTCCGGGCTGGTCGCCCGGTGTATATCATGAGGCCACGCCTACCCCTCGGGCGTGGCCACCGCCCACTTGGTGCGTGGAATGATGTCACCACGCCAGTGGGCTTTTGTGTCCGCCACACGCGCCCCCCCAGAATTCCCACGCACCTGGAGGGCCAGTTTGTGGGGCAGTCGAATGACCCGGCCGAAGCGCCCCCTGGCGATCGGCGGCGTCCGGGGTGCAGGGATACCAGGTGGGATGCCCCTGGCTGCCCCTGGGATGGGTGCAGGACCGGGGGGCGCCGTGGCGGCGGGGCTGGGCGGTGCCGGGGGTCTGCCCGCAGGAGGGCGGCCCCGACGTGGGGGTCGGGCCACTGGCGGTGGATGGTCCACATCGAGGTGGGCCGGCTTGAGGCGGTCTACCGAAACGCGGTCAGGAGTACCGCCGATGTCCAGGGTGAAGTGCTTCGCCCCGGTCTCCAGCACGCGGAAAGGCCCGTCGTACGGGGGCCGCAGTGGTGTCCGATGGGCATCGTGGCGGACGAAGACGTACTCCGCCGTGCGAAGCTCCGGGGCGACGTGCGTCGGTGGGTGCCCGTGGCATGCCGTTGGCACCGGGGCGAACCTCTGGGCGGTCTCTTGCAGAGCGGAGCGCTGCTGTGCCGCGGACCATGGTGCCGTGGAGTCGGGGAGGAACTCGCCCGGCACCCGCAGCGGTTGCCCGAAGACCAACTCCGCCGCGGATGCGCGCAGGTCCTCCTTGGGCGCCGTCCGGAGGCCCAGCAGGACCCAGGGGAGCCTGTCGACCCAGCCGCCGTCGCGGAGGGTGGCCCGGAGCGCGGCCTTCAATGAGCGGTGAAATCGCTCACACAGGCCGTTAGCCTGGGGGTGGTAGGCCGTGGTTCGGTGCAGCCGGACCCCGAGCCCCTGCGCAACCGCCCCCCAGAGCTCCGAGGTGAACTGGGGGCCGCGGTCGGATGAGATGTCTGAGGGGGCGCCGAACCGGGCGACCCAGGTGGCGATGAAAGCCTGCGAGACATCGGCCGCCGTTGTCGACGCCAAGGGCACGGCCTCCGGCCACCGGGTGGTGCGGTCCACCATGGTGAGGACGTGGGTGAAACCCCGCGAGGGGGGCAGAGGTCCCACCAGGTCCACGTGGACGTGGTCAAACCGGCGTTCCGGCACCGTGAACGGGGCCAACGGGGCCTGGGTGTGCCAGTGCACCTTGGCGCGCTGGCACGCGAGGCATGTCCTGGCCCAGCCGCGGACGGCCTTCCGGAGGCCATGCCAGACGAACTTGTCGGCGATCAGCCTTTGGGAGGCCCTCGCGCCCGGGTGGGACAGGCCGTGGATGGCGTCAAACACCTGGCGCTGCCAGCCCGCGGGCACAATGGGGCGAGGACGCCCGAGGGAGACGTCGCACAAGAGGGCCGCGCCCGCGCCGTCGAACGGCACCTCGGTGACGCGGAGGCCCGTGACGGCGGTCCGCAAGGCCTGGACGTCAGGGTCAGCGGCCTGGTCCACTGCCATCCGGGCATAGTCGATGCCGAGGTGGACTGCGTGGGCGACGGCCCGGGAAAGGCAATCCGCAACCGGGTTGTCCTTCCCCGCGACATGCTGGATGTCCGTCGTGTACTCGGACACGGCCGAGAGGTGACGCTGCTGCCGGGCCGACCACGGCTCGGTGACCTTGCCCATCGCGAAGATCAGCGGCTTGTGGTCGACGAAGGCAGTGAACGCCCGGCCCTCGAGCAGATGGCGGAAGTGCCTGACCGCCAAGTGAAGTCCGAGCAACTCGCGGTCGAAGGTACTGTAACGGCGTTCGGGCGGGCGAAGCTGCCGGCTAAAGAACGCCAGCGGTTGCCAAGCTCCACGCACCCATTGCTCGTGCACCGCGCCCACCGCGTAGTCCGAGGCATCGGTGGTGAGGGCGATCGGTGCATCGGGCGCCGGGTGCGCGAGCATGGTGGCGTTAGCCAAGGCGAGCTTCGCGCCCGTGAACGCCGTGTCCATCTGCTCGGTCCAGGTAACGTCGCCTTTGCCCGGCTTACCTCGGAGAGCTTCGTGCAGGGGGCGCAGGAGCTGGGCGATACGGGGCAGGAACCGATGGTAAAAGTTCACCATGCCCAGGAACTCCTGCAGCCCTCTGATCGTGCGGGGGCGCGGAAACCCCTTCACCGCCTCCACCTTGGCCGGCAGGGGGACGGCTCCGTGCCTGGTGACACGGTGCCCCAGAAAATCGATTGTGGCGGCGCCGAACCGGCACTTTGCGGGGTTCACAATCAGGCCATGCTGGCCCAGGCGTTCGAAGAGCGTGCGGAGGTGGCGTAGGTGCTCTTCGCGGGACGCACTGGCGACGAGGATATCGTCCAGGTAGACGTAGACAAAATCCAAGTCGCGCAGGACGCTGTCCATCAGTCGCTGGAACGCCTGAGCCGCATTCTTCAGACCGAAGGGCATGCGCAGGAACTCGAAGAGTCCGAATGGCGTGATGACCGCCGTCTTCGGGACGTCCTCCGGCCTGACGGGGACCTGATGGTAGCCGCGTATGAGGTCCACCTTCGAGAAGAAGGACCTGCCCGCCAAACGGGCGGAAAAGTCCTGAATGTGGGGGACGGGGTAGCGGTCGGGAGTCGTGGCGTCATTGAGACGGCGATAGTCCCCGCACGGTCGCCATCCCCCGCCGGGCTTCGGCACGATGTGCAGCGGCGACGCCCAAGCGCTCTCTGAGCGCCGAACGATGCCGAGTCGCTCCAGGGTAGCGAACTCCGCTTTTGCCACCGCCAGCTTCGTCGGCTCGAGGCGGCGTGCCCGGGCGTAGACCGGTGGCCCGACGGTGGGGATGTGATGGGCCACCCCGTGCTTGACGGCCCCCGCCGAGAAGGTGGGCCGCGTGAGGGCCGGGAAGCCGGCGAGGAGGCGGGTGAATGCGTCCGCTGCCGGAAGCGTACAGACCAACGTGGCCGGAACCGAATCGTTCGGCAAGCCGCTTGGCAAGCCGCTCGTTGAGCTGGGCAACGCACATGCGAGCGAGCTGAACGTCTCGGCCTGGACAAGCCGTCTGCGCTTGACGTCGACCAGGAGCCCATTAGCGCACAGGAAGTCCGCGCCAAGCAGTGCCATGGGCACGTCGGCGGTGACGAACGTCCATCGGAAAACCTGCCCTCCAAACCGCAGAGAGAGGCAGCGTTTTCCGTACGTACGGATGGGCGTCCCGTTCGCGGCAAGCAGCGCGGGGCCCCCACCCGCGGCGTGCTTGTCTGACGTGCCGGCGGGAATGACACTCACCTGTGCTCCCGTGTCGCACAGGTAACGGCGCCCGGAGAAGGTGTCCGTTATGAACAGCAGGCTGCTCGAACGGCCGGCGCTCATCGTCACAATTGAGCGCCGGCCCGGGCGTTTCCCGACCCGTTGAAGGAGCACGGCGGATGACACCGCCGAGCTTCGTGGCCGAACTTGGCGTGGAACCAGCACCAGGTGGTGGAGCTGGAGGAGCGCGGCTGGCTCCGCCAGGCCGGTGGAGTCGACGGGTTTCCCCGCGGTGGCGGTTTTCGCCGCGGCGGTGGGCGGGGCGTGGCGGCGTTCACGAGGTGCGTATCAGCATGCTGCTGAACCACAGCGTGCTGTAGAAGATGATGCTGTGGAACATCAGCGTGCTGTAGAAGATGATGCTGTGGAACATCAGCGTGCTGTAGAAGATGATGCTGTGGAACATCAGCGTGCTGTAGAAGATGATGCTGTGGAACATCAGCGTCGAAGGCCGTGACGGCCACGCCAACGCTCGCCCGCGTGTCCGAAGCGGCGAAGTACTTGTCCGCCTCGGCCGCCAATGCTCGGGGTTCCGTTAGCCCGGTCCCGGCCAACGCGAGGCGAACCTGCGCTGGAAGTTGGCGACGGAAAAGCGCCCGGAATAGCGAACCGGGGGCTTCGTCGCCCAACAGTGACAGCATATGGTCCATTCGGACCGACGGGCGCGTCTCACCGAGCTCGGGGAGATCCAGGAGGCGATCGGCCCGTGCGTCGTCCGTGAGGCCGAACGTCGCTAGGAGTAGCCGCTTGAGTGCCTCGTACTTGTGGCCGTCCGGTGGGTGGCGAAGGACGGACACAACTCGAGCGGCCGTGCCGGGCCCGAGGGAGGCGACGACATGGCAGTAGCGCAGGTCGTCGTTGGTGAGGCGCCGAAGCTGAAATTGGGCTTCGGCTTGAACGAACCAGACTTCGGCCTGGGCCTCCCAAAATTCGGGAAGTTTAATCGCCATTGCCTTGTCGTTGGCCATTGCAATGGCGTCGTGTTCGGAAGGATCGCTACGGCAGATCCAACGTCGAGGGTCACCAGTAAAGCGCGGCGTTACGCGCGCTGCTTGTGAGCAAGGAGGAAGCGGACAAGCGGTAACATATAAACGTCTTTATTGTAAGACTACACTGTAACACTGAACTCCTCCGGGCTGGTCGCCCGGTGTATATCATGAGGCCACGCCTACCCCTCGGGCGTGGCCACCGCCCACTTGGTGCGTGGAATGATGTCACCACGCCAGTGGGCTTTTGTGTCCGCCACAGTGTGAAGTTTTTATAAATTCCTCATTAAAATTATGACTTTTACTTTAGATTCATATGGTGTTTTGTATCCTCCATTTCTCGCTGGCAGATTCACCTGTATTGGTTATCACGTCAAATCTGTCAATATTTGTTTACCTCATGAGTGTTTGTAACATTGTATTTTATTATATTAATGGTATAGTATTAATTTGTGATTGGAATGGTGCTGTTTGGAATGAAAATATAGAGAGATTGAGTTTGAAGGAGAATGACAAAACGATGTGAGCGTGAGGTTTTCCATCCGTGACAGTCGCAGATTCACCATTTGCAGTGTCACCATTGAACGCGTGTAAAAACATTCAGTTGCGGTAATTTTTTGTCCAAGTCCTTCATGAAACGGCTGTCCATGCTTGATGTTCGACTAAAGATAGCACAGGAATGTAGAATTTATTGGTTCATGGTTTGGCATTCACCGTTTCCACATTAGCTGTTTGCTTTTGGCCTCCCACCGATGCATAGCATGAGTACCTCCCTCGCCCACAATAAATGGACAATCAGGTGTGTGTGTGTGTGTGTGTGTGTGTGTGTGTGTGTGTGTGTGTGTGTGTGTGTGTGTGTGTGTGTGTGTGTGTGTGAAGCATGATTTTTGTGGCATTCTACTGGAGCTTTCTGATGTGGAATGTGAAACACCGAAATGATCGTCATGATCTCTCGAGTTGATTAGGCTAATGAACTACAAAGAACCCGGAAGAGTTCCCATGTTTTAAATGTGCACTATGTTAAGGCGTATAGAGGGCAGTGGCATAAGTAGAGCAGTTTAATACTTACGGTTGTGCCATAAAGGCAAACCCCTATAGTTTGTTGCACAACAACATGTAGCCTGCAGTAGTTAGTTATTTTCTATTGAATGTAAAGATTAGCCCTTTCCCATTGTGTAGTAATAAAGACCAAATATGCGTTGAGTAGGCAGGATGTCAAGCCTTCGTGTGGCTGGGGGAAGCCATTACTAATGTGCAGAAAGGCGTGGCCGAAAGCACGGCCCACATGACCAATGGCGAGCTGGGAACCCGTCGCCACGATGCGACAAGCCTCAGCCAATGGGAGGCTGTGGAACATTTTTGCATGCGTGGGTGGATCTGGTAAAAGCCCATGCGGATCGCATTTTCGACCTCTTTACTTTGGTTTTGCTGCGCAACGACCTCCTGTCCTGAACTCTTGCTTTGGATTTTCGCAGCGCACAGGACGACATCTCTTGCTTTGGATTTCGCCACGTGGACGACACCCCTCTTGGACTCTGCCTCGCCGACGATAGTGCTCTTGCATTTTCGCCTCGCCATGTCGACGACCTCCTGCTCTGTTCTCTCTTGCTTTTTGCGGCAACGCCCGAGACCCATCGCTCTTCGCCGATCCCTCTTGCATTTTTCGAGGACACTCCTTTGCATTGGTGCTTCGACGACGCCTCCTGCTTGTCCAACCTGTGCTGAAGTTTGTCTGTGCCAACTTCAAGGCGGTTCGTCCTTCGGACCTGACCTCGTCCAGGCTGCACATCATGATCGAGCTGCGAGCTGCGCACACCAGACCACGTGGCCCCCAGCGAGGCAATCCAAGCACGTACATCGGTACGATAATAACCAGTGTCTTTTCCCCTGCGTGTGTGAGTGTGAAGGCGCCAGTGGGGTTTATTATTAGGTAAGAATTGATAAGCTGTATCTTTTGTCTATTCTCTGTGCCTTCAAAATAAAAGGCTGTACATTTGATTCCTTTCCAACCTGTTCGGATACGTCTTTTCTCCTTTGGCCTAGCATCATCCAAGACCGAATTTGGCAAGATTCAGGTCCATAAATCTCGTGGGGGTAACGCCGCTTTCCACACTGTGCAAATCCGCTTGGCCCCCCCATAAGGTGTGGGAAAGTGAGGATTCGGTCCCCGGTTTCTCCGGTCACGTGTCTTGAAGGTATTTGGGAATATTGACCAGTAAACTCTTCGACGAGTGACTGGGAGATTGGCGATCGGAATTGCTTAGCAATCCGTCAATCACGAGTTTAGTAGTCGTGGACGGCGGCCTCAGTGGACCCGGAGTTCGTGGGGGGAGCGGGGCATAAACCCCCATTAGTACATTGACGAACCCGGGATCCGCAACAATACGTTCTTCCACGACATGACATTCAAATTACAAAATAAACTAGAAAGAGCAATCAGAGATTGCAGACCCTCAGCAGGACATGTTTTCAGTGGTTTTAAGGCTTTTGTGTGACAAAAAATATGGCGGCCGAACCACGTGACCAATGACGTCATCATCTCTTCTTTTTTTTTTTCTCCAACAATTTATCCCAAGATGACACTCAAGAAATTTCATCTTCATCGGATGAAGTTTTGTACTTGTCGAATTATGACATAATGGAGGCACCTATGACATCATCATTAACATATTTTATTCCCCATGGAGAGTTTTTACAATGGGCCATGTCTCAATTTTTTCTATGCAGTGCTTTTTCGATGCAGGAGATATAGAGGTGCAACATTTTTCGCATTTTCCAAGATGGTGCCCGTACCACGTGACCTACGACGTCATAAGTATCATAAAAATTCTTCAGGTGGAGTTGCAGCTATGATGAAAATTTCCTGCCAATCAGACCATCGGTTGCAGAGAAAATCATATTTATTCTGTGCAAACAAACAAACAGACAGACAAGCACACAGACAGACAGACAAACAAGAAGACGTCATGCAGAGCACGATACTTGCAAAATCCACCCTCGGATGAAAATTGATGATTTTGGAATTTGACCTAGAGTTGACCTTTGATCTTTTGACCTCAAAAATAGTTGGTTCCCCTATGTAGTGACTCGATATGCAAATGCTGTTCAATTCACAAGTCAATCGGATGATAAAAATCGATGGTTTTTCAGATGAAAATTGATGGTTTTGGAAGTTTAACCTCGAGTTGACATTTGACCTCAAAAATAGTATGTTTCCCAATTCAGTGAGGCAATATGCAAATGCTGTTCTATTTTCAAGTCAATCGGTTGAAAATTGACGGTTTCTGAGATGAAAATTGATTTTGGAAATTTGACCTCGAGTTGACCTTTGACCTCAAACTCGTTGGTTTCACAATGTAGTGACTCGATATGCAAATGCTGTTCAATTTTCAAGTGAATCAGATTTAAAATGGAGATTTTACAGCCAAGACAACGCAGGAGTCGCTTAGGGTGGCGTTAGACCTCTGTGAAGGTCCTTGAGTGGCCCACTGGCCCAGCCACTTAAGCCCAATCGAACATCTCTGGAGAGACCTGAAAATGGCTGTCCACCAACGGTCCCCATCCAACCTGACAGAGCTTGAGAGGATCTGCAGAGAAGAATGGCAGAAAATCCCAAAATCCAGGTGTGCAAAGCTTGTCGCGTCATACCCAAGAAGACTCCAGGCTGTAATCGCTGCCAAAGGTGCTTCAACTAAGTACTGAGTTAAGGGTCTGAATACTTATGTCAATGTGATATTTCAGTTTTTTCTTTTTAATAAATTTGCAAAACTTTCTAAAATCCTGTTTTCTCTTTGTCATTATGGGGTATTGAGTGTAGATTGATGAGGGAAAAAATGAATTTAAACGATTTCAGCACAAGGCTGCAACATAACAAAATGTGAAAAAAGGGAAGGGGTCTGAATACTTTCTGAATGCACTGTACAAGTATTTCTGTTGTGTTCCCCATGTTGCACATGGTCTGGGGTTCCTGTCTCCGAATCTCCAGCTCCACTATCGTTCATCACTCAAATTTCTTGTCTTACAAATATATAAATCCAAAAAATGTAAATTTCAACACAAGATATATTTAAAATAGACTCTCCACATCTTCCCCCCTCCCTGCTCGTTTGTGCTCGACTTTTCCTTATTTTGCTGTTCAGTTAGACATTGTAAATGTCGTGTTGATCGTTGTATTTAGGTCGAAGGTTGTAGACAGCAACCGCCCAGGGTAGTACTACCGTTCTAACTTAGGGGCGTTAAAGTGGTGCCCGGAACCATCTTGCACTCTCCGTGTCAGGATTGCGGTCTTACTTTGTCTCGCTCAAACTTCAGCTACCGCCTAGCTTCAATCTCTCTTTCTTGTGAACAAACAACATACACTTTTCTTACTCATTTTCACTCCTCACCTTTACATTCTCTCTCTTTTATTTCTCTTTTCGATCAATGCAGCTTTTATTTAAGGCCTGGTCTCGATGAGGGCTATATAGTCCATGATTGGAGCCTTGAACATAAAAAAAATATATAAAATCTTACATTTTTGTATAATTTGCTTGTTTATCGTTTGTTTTTCACATAATCTGCTTCCTTCATTCCCGTCTCCATCGCCACTCAAAGTCTGTCCCCAATTCATTTTCTTAGACCATAAAAAATAAATAAATAAATAAAAAACCCTTTTCCTCTCTCCTCAAATCAGTTTCTCACTCTCTTTAATTCCTCATCCATGATTCTCTACGATTAGGAATGTTATATCCTTTTTCCTATAAATCTACTTTTCTGATTCACCTTTCCCAACCTCTCCCATTCATTTCCCTTTCCCATTTTATTTCTGCCCTTCCCTAAGATCCCCCAAACCCAAATCATGCACAGTGTTGAAAACAAAAAAGTGCCCTTTTCTTAAAGGCCTTCAAAGTCCACTTTACCACCCTGGCAGGTTGTTCGTGATGGTGTGCCTGAACTCGGAAAGCAGAAGCATGGCTCAGGCTGTTATAAATTCTTACTCCCAGGTGTTACCCTTTCATACTCACCTTTACCCCTTGTTGCTTCTCCCCAAAGCTCTCCAATCCCTTGCTCACCATCCCCATCCCTTCCGCCTCCACTATTCTCACCATCAGTCTCCCATGCTTTCAAAGTCTGAATCACTCAACGAAAGACTAGTCAGCCTTCTCTCTATCTATCACAAGCAAATGGATCAAATCTCTAATTTCAGCACACCTCAGACATCACCTCCTCTCAGATTATAATCTATGATCATCAGTTGCTCTTCCAAGCCTGTTGTTGGCTTAACAGTTAAGGTGGCTGGCTTAAGATCTAGCTCAATCGATGATGCTCCAAATCTCAAATGAGAGGTTTGGGCCATCTCTCGACCAACTCTTCTGATGCCCAGCCATACTTTTGAACCCATCTAGCTGTCTTCCAATGGTATTTAAAAGGCCCTCCTTCATTGGTTATCAGATGTTCTCCCCAAACAGAAACAAGTCGTTCTTGATGGAATTTTGTCTGATGTTCTTCCTCTTGAGGCTGATGTGCTGCATTTTAGGACCAACTTTATCCTCAGTCGATAAATCAATAACCTCTCTACTTCTCTGGAAAATTATCTGCACCACTTTTGACACCTCAATCCTCTTCAGAACACTGCATCAGACTTGAGACTAACAGCTGCAAAATCCCTGTTTATAGATCTGGAAAGAAAAATTTTTTTTGTCAACTATCGAAAAAAAGTCTTTCAAGCCCTCTGTTCCTCCATAAGGATTGGCTGTCAAAGCTCTCAGGCCTTTGTCATAACCTGCCTTGGGCATACCACATCTCTAAACTAGCCTCTGGCTGGCTGATACCTTGGTATTCTTTGCAGAGCCATCCATTTTTGTGTACAACATCTCCTTCCCAAGTACCATGAATTATGGCTCCACATTCTGGGCTGGTGTGACGGTGTAGATTGTTGCTTTCCATCTTACTCCCATGGAGGCGATAGAGTCCAAAACTCGTTGGTGAACATTTCTGACAACGCTCCACTTACCCTCTCTCTTTCCTCCATCAAACGCCAGCGTCCCAAAGTCACATGCACTCTTCCAGAACCCCACATACAAGCTACCCTCTCCAATTGTTTGTGGAACCAACTCCCTATATCTGTAGTCTTGTGCTCCATTCTTTCACCACCATCTCAACCCCCATCCACAAACATTATAGTTTCTGCCCTCATTTACCCTCCCAATCCCACATCTTTCTGGGCTTCCAGTTTTTCCTTACACTTCCGTGATTGAGAGTTTGTGCTTGCTGTATCCAGCTTGTTCATTCACCCCACCCATGTGTCCTCCCCAAGTATTTTATCCCTCAACCATGCTGTTGGTATGTCCCCTCTCTTTCTACTGTTCTTTTTGTTCTGTTATGCCCTGACTAATTCTGTGTTCTAGCCCTTCCAAGAACCTTGACACTGTATACAAAAAAGAAAAATTCAAGAGCGCTGCCCACAATCATCTCATGCTTTATCTAATACCAAATCCTCATCTCTTCAACTCTTGCTGACACCTTCACGTTCCTCACCTCTCAACTACTCATGTGAAATGTAGCATGCATATTGGTCTGCCTGTTCTTCTGATGCTGTCAGTCTGTGAACAGAATGCCCTGTCATTTAGCTTCTCCATGAGTGTAGAATTCCATATGATCACCACTCCTTTTGCATCTTTAGATGCATATAGGGCTGCCGAAGCAGTTTCTTGGCTATTGGGCACAATCTTGGACAGGTCGCCACTCCGACACAAGATACTCGAATGGTTCATTCATCCCAGTAAGCTCGTACTGATTTTGCCGACCTCGGAAGGATGACAGGATGAGTCAACCAACCTGGTGTTAATTCAACGGCACAAGGGCTTGAACTCAGGACCTTGCGATCTTCAGCCACCTTAACCGCTAAGCCAACACCAAGCTTAGACTTCCATATAAAAGACCTAAAAGCATGAATAATTTTCAGGATTAATTGATGGAGCAAATTTGAAAAAAATGATATGCTGATGGGTAGTTTTGATATGAATAAGAAAATAAATGAGTATCAGTTACAGGGAAACAAGTTGAAGTCTCAGACACAATGAAATACAAGGTAGTGGATTTGAGGTGTGTGGAGGGGGTAAGAATGAATATTGGTTACATTACACTAGAGCCAATCTACAGCTCTTGTATCAGGAACTCCTGTTGGGTCAGAGACAATTAAGTAGAAAAAATTCGTAGGTAGAATTTTGTTTAAACAATTAGGAAAGAAGCAATTTTTAGACAATTATGTAGGTCAGAGACAACCACCGTTTAGAGGCCATTTTTCCCCGCAAAGCGGGGGTTGGCCTTTTCGGGGACCGTGGTAGTTGTTGTTTTTTTGGTCCCCTTTTTGAAGCAATGTTTTACGGCCGGATGCCCTTCCTGACGCCAACCCTTTTTGCCGCCTTCAACGACAAACAGGGAATTACCAGTGAACTGGTACTCAATTAGCCGACCTCGGAAGGATGACAGGCTGAGTCAACCCCCCTGGCGTTAATTCGGCGATCCGACCGAGATTCGAACCCAGGATCCTTGGTTATCCTAAGCCGGCACCCTAGCCGCTAGCCCAACACCAGGGATCAACAACACTAGGTCAGAGACAATTAGGTAGAAATTTTTTTGGTCGGATTTGCCTTCCAGGAAGAGAAGACAAGTAGTTTCAGAGCAACTGCCTCACCACAGGATACAGTGTACCGTGGGTGGGAAGAAGGGTAGGATAATTGAAGACGCAATGGGATTAATCTGTGCAGGAGAGAGAGAGCAGGATTCTGTGGAAGAATTTCCAGGCTGAGTTAATGTCAGGGGTAGTAGATATGAGAACAGTCCTGAAGAGAGATGGCTGCTTGCAGTCCCTACCTGAGTGAACTGCCAGACTCACCAGCGCTGAGGCAGCTCTGAGAATAGCCGATAGAGAAGTTGACTTTCCCAAGCACGTGATTAGACAAACTTCATTTGGAGCAGAGGAAGAGCAGGAGACATTCACAGGGAACTTTTTCTTTTTTTTTCTTGTATACAAGATCGAGGCTCAGGTAAGAGCTAACATCAATCACAAAAAGACAAACCGACACATAAAACATAAGATAAAGGGAGCGGGAGACAAGATGGGGAGAGAGAGGGAAGCACACAAGTACAACATTTGAGAGCAGGGACATCGGGAGATCTGTGGGAGGGAGCATGGGAAGGGGGGAGGGGTGGGAGAGGTATAATACACATGGACACTGCTAGGACTTCCAGGAAAGAAGTCGGAATTTCAAAAAAATTGGATCTGGGGTGAATTAATGGGGGTAGAAAAGATCAAGGTTTTGGATGGAGGAAGACAAGAGATGGTGGTGAACAGCTGTTTTAAAGACCTGGAGGGCGGAGCGGGATTGAAGAGAATGAGGGAGTTTGTTCCAGAGGCGGGAGAAAAGAGGAATGAAAGAGTGAAGGTGAGCAGAGAGTCTTGATTTTGGCAGTTTAACCATAAGAGGTTTGCAGGCAGCTCTTGTGCGACATGGAGGAATATTTGGGGGACAGAGCACAGAGCTGGGGGAGTTAGGCCGGAGCTGAGTCGGTAGAGGTTTGTAGGAAAAATTTTGTTTTTGCAGGAAAGGAAAATTTGTTTGCAGGAAAGTTGGTAATCACCAAGTCCAGATGGAAGGATTTTGGAGAAATCTGGGTTGGAAAATTTACAGATCGAGTCAGTCCCATGGAGTCACAGAAGTCCTTTGCTGAAGTGCCATGGCTGGTGAGAAAGGTACCAAACACCCAGCCAAGTTGCTTGGTGATTGGTGACAATTGAAATTGCCACATTACGAGGAATAGAGAATTGGAATGAGTGGTTAAAAATTTGTCCAAGTTGTCAGAGAGAGAGAGAGAGATGCAGATATAGTTGTCACTGTTAGGAGGATGGTATGTAACACACAGACGAACAAGAGGTTGGAGCAGAGGGGAAGTCACAGCCAGAGGTACTCCTGGCAAATGGGAGGTGTAAAGTACAAGTGCAGTCAGAAATTGAGTTATTGATGTAAAATGCAAGTCTGCCACCGGGGCATAGTTCAGGCCTTTCAAATCAGACAAAATAACCGGGAGAGACACTAAAGAGCCAGGGATGTCCTGTGGGAGGAAGGATTCTTCCTTCAGAGTTGAGAGAAACATGAGGTGCAGGTAAAGTACAAGTCAATAACAGTTTGTGGTTGGTGGAAATGGTCAACAGGTGACATGGTTTAAGAAAAATCGTCTCAAACTAAAAATTCCAAACCTAAAGGTTGACAATTACCGTAATAAGAGCCAAAACGCTGTGAGGCACATTTGTTGATTGGCAATGCAGGGGTAAACACCTTTTTGACCTACATCTTGGTGTGGTTGAGCTATGTCGATAAAATCAAAGCTTTGTCACATGTAATTTACGTTCACCTGAAAGAGTAGAATTTTAACTCAAAGACCAAAAGCCTTTTTAAAATGGAATTCTCACTTTCAGTAATGGCAATCTATTCTTCGTTGCCCTAATTTAAAAACTTTTTACTTATTAATAATAATAATAATAATAATTCATTTATTTTGTATAGCGCTTTTCCAGAAGCCCAAAGGCGCTTTGACAGAGTGGAAAACATAATGCATAACAATACATTAACCAACCCTCCTTGCTTTTGGCTGTGGAATTATTGCACCGATTTCATCCAATTGTGTGCTTTTTTCCATTCAAGCTATATGGCTAGGCCTTCACTTCACATAGTCTCCAATAGCTACCCATGTGCTTTAGGGTGGTCCACAGATATATGTAATATTTAACACTATTAAAAATCCATGCTCCACAAGGCTGCCCTTGTTCCTATGTTTATAAAGATCATATGAACCAAATATGAGGTCAATTGGAACTTATTTAGAGGTTGCTCAAAAAATAACATTTTTAATTTATCCTGTTTTTTTCAGATGGCAGAAACTCGCAGCTCTTCCACAGTTTGGTTGCTGGGCAAGTCTGAAAAGGAAATAATATGTGGGGTCTACCAACCAAAGGACACACATTGCAGATAATGGTGTACCATCACATACAAGAACACCATACAGTTCGTGAAAATGCCAAACTTAGTGTACAAGCTGTGTGTGCATACTGGGAGAAAGCACGAATTCCAGCGCAGAGAGTAGATTCCTGTGAGCGCCAACGTTTGAAGTTGTATGATGCCTACAAACTGGTAAAGAAAAATTGAACCAAGACATTCAAAAACTATAGAGTGAAGGAGCAGATGTTCAAAGATGATCTTCAATCCCTCTTCGATATCTCACCAAATGATGCGCTTGAGAAAATGACGAATGAAGAAGACAAAGCATTCCTTATCATGCAGCGTGAGGATCCCTCAAGTTCACGTATGGGATCTGTGGACAACACTCTGGCAGTGAAGCAGAACAGAAAGCGTATCAGGCTTGAGAATGAAGATAAGAGAAAGAAGAAACATGCTGCTGAGACTCTAACAGCAATGCAATCTGTTCCATCAACATCGGCCGTGGTTATTGATGATGATGAGTCTGAGATTGAAAGCTCCGATTCAGGGGACAATTAATTCAAACTCCAAAGTCCATCTTCTGCCAAACAGGCGAAAAAGGCTCCCATCAAGGTGATCACTCCAGCAATAGTGGCAACTCTGGACAGAGTAAATCTCTCAGATCGGCGTGCTATGTTTGTGGCCAGTGCTTTTGCACAATCTCTTGGTCATACCATTGAAGACAAGGGCAAGCCAACAATAATAAATAATTTGAGTAATTGCAAAGAGATAATTATCTATGAATTGATGTATGATGCTAAAAATTCAGAATCTTATTATTCATTAAAATTTGTCAACATTTTGAGCAACCTTTAAATATTGTCCAATGAAGCTCAAGTTTTCACCACAAACTACTTTCTTCAATAGGAATAGGGGCAGGCTTGTGGAGAAATGAAAATCCAATCTTCAAATTTTTGGACTACCCTAATGTGCTTATATATATTTGCAAAATATTAGTCCCCCCCCCCCCCCCCCTATTCTCATGTCTCCTCCCCCCAAGCCCTCTCCCTCCCACAGATCTCCCAATGTCCCTGCTCTCCATCTTGTTCTCCTGCTCCCTTTATCATGTTTTTTTTTTTTTTTGTGTTAGTCTGTCTTTTTGTGATCAATGTTAGCTCTTACACGAGCCTCGATCTTGCATACAAAAAAATAATAATAATAATATCCTCCCACCCAACCCCATCCACCTTGTAGCCTTATCGTCTCTCTATGCCATTTGTACAACTCTAGTCTTGTTTGTCTGCTTGTTGTCTTCCACCATTTGCTGTCTTGCATGATACTTAAACCTGAATAAGAAACCAAACAACAACAATTTGATCAAAGTGCTTTACCATGTCTTTAACATACCCCCAATGCACTTGGAAGAGAACCGGCAGAATCTTGAGCCATCTGATAATATACACAATGAAAACAGCAAAAGACTTGCACAAGTCTCCTGGACTCTACGTTTCTACCTTTCAAATCAATACATGTGACCAAGAGTTTCATTCAAGTCATTCTTCCATTTTTGCAAATTTTGCAAAGGATCTCTTGCAACATATGTTGGCTCATGGTCACCCCAATGGCACCATCTAACAAATACTTTGTAATGGATGACTGGAGACTCAGCAGATAATCGTTTGTTTGTATGAAGTTACTGTTGGCTTTTCCAGGATGCTTCAGTGCAGTGATGACATTTGGCTTAAAGTGATGGTACCCGTATACATATTTAGCAACTGTTGCATGCAACAATCAATCTGCACCTTGAACATCTCATCATGGGACTGGAACCATGTAAAAAGTGAAAGAGCAAACGAACCATGTTTTCAGCTTTCGACCAACTTGCCCCCATCATCCCACCCAAAAAATAGAAACGAGTTAAGAATTTCTGGACTCATACTCATAAGTGCAATGGATTGTGGGTAAAGTTAAATGTGCATCACTGCTATTTTGGGGGTGGTGGTCGAGGATGGATGAGTGTTTATGTCATTCACATTTGGCATTGAGAGATTATTACATATTTGTTGTGTTGCTGATCTTCAAAAGCAAACCGTATAAATGCTCAGACGGGATCATCACTTCCAAAACATCCGGCAAATAGTCAAAGAGTGCAATTTAATTTTTTTCCCTGTAAAATAATTCTCGGAAATACGACAGCGATTACAGTATTAACCCACAAATGTATATATTCTTAAGCTAAAGCTCATACATAAAGATTATTAAAGCTTTCTGTTATGGTTATCATTGAAAAATTTAATGTAGTGACCATCACAAAATGTTCAAAGCAGTTTACACGTCTCAATACATCAAATTCTTTAATTCACTGCCATTTTCAGTTCCGGTTCTTTACTGCCTTTCCCTCAGATGGGGTCTTTGGAGAACAAACCATTCATGGGGTTACCTGATAGTACCGAAGTCATTACCGGCCGTTTTCCCTCGTCCTCCATGGGTATCACCGGAAGCTGCCAACCAAGGTCTGCAGCAGGCTTGAGCTTATTAGTAGAACATGGCAGATGTGTAGCGGATGTCACAAACGATTAAGGTACAGATCTCAAAAATAAGCTTTTATTAGCCTTTAGATTACGGTTTAAACATATTAAATGAAAAGGAACCTTCAGTGTGATTACTGACCAAGGGGGTAAACTTACACAATCGCTATCATCCACGCAAATAAATTTTGGGCCAACGATGACAATTTGGGGTTTAAAAGAAGACGACGAAGAAGAAGAATCATTTTCCTGCAGAACTTGCAGCAAATCGCTGTGAAGATTGGCCGTCAATTTGATGAAGAAGTAAAGCAATTTTACTTCAAAAAAGAAGTAAAGTAAAGTAAAAGTAATGTAAAAGTAAAAACAATTTAAAGAAGTAAAGCAAAAGAAAATTTGATGAAGAATTTGATTGCCGGCATAATACAGTGATCTTTATCAGAAGGTACAAAAGGAGGACATTCAAAATACTTATGAAGAGACAATGGTTCCCTTTTGCTGAATCTTTATGTTATTCGATAAACAAAAAGCCTTTGATATATATATATATATATATATATATATAACAACTGAAGAGGCACAAGTTCGTTTTCATCTGATGCTTTTTCTTTCTTTTTTAACGTTTGAAGAAACAGCAGATGTTCCAAGAGGAAATATTTCACCATCTACAATTTATTCAAACAGCAGAATGCAGTTTGAGAACATGGCACACACACCTGAGAAAAGTTCTTCCTCCAAGGACCAATTTTTTAAAAAAATAAACAACGAAAATAAAAAACGGTTTTCAAATCCTCAATGAGAAGTTCCCTCTCACCAAAGATTACAAGAAGAAACACTGCTTTCACTCAAGCCACCTTACCGTTCTTAAAAAAGGATTTTGGCGGTCAACTGTTCAGTGAACATTTTGGCTAGGTTGGATTTTAAAACTTGCAACCCTTGGGTTGCAACTAAGTGTTACTTCCTCACAATTCGACCACGTTGGCCAGTGACCACAAAAGGTAAGCAGCACAACCATAACCCCTGTCAGTGCACATCCACTACAGCATTTGCCAAAACAACAGTCTCCTAAGTAGCTTGTAAAAGCTTCTGGAATGATTATTTGTACATTTTAACGGAGATACCCATCCCCACCCCCAGCTCAAAACATGATCATGTAGAGCTCTTTCCAACCCGAAGAACTAACTTCTGCTTAAGCAATGTTTAAACCACAAATTCTTCATTACCAAACAAATAACTGCAAAAAAACAACAAAAAACAAACAAAACAAAAAAAGGAGTGGGATTTAAAAGTTTGTAAGCACTTTTTGTTTCCTCCGGTTCAGGTCTCATTGCCCTTGTTGCTTCAGCTCCACTCCTCCAGCCTTCAATCCCCCAATACGCCCCGCTACTCTCTCTCCCTCATTTGATCACAAGGCCTCAGTGTCATTTGTCCTTCTGCAGAGCACCGTTAGCCAGTCCATTAGGCTGGATGTCTCCGTTGGACAGCATTGAACAGGCAGGTCGAGGGACCTTTGTGTATGTTTGGTACCAGAAATTGAAGAAGAGCACCAAGAAGATGAGGCCATAAACAAAGATAACGTCGAGGAAGATTGGGAAGGAGTAGGCACAATCTTTCATAAAGAAGAATTGCAGGATATGCAATTCCACCACCAAAAACTGCACCTGCAGGGAGATTTGTTTTGTCATCAATTATTACAACTTTCAAAAGCAAACAAAATATTATATAAAATACCAAAAATAACCAGTCACAAGCTCACCACCAAGTTTACCTGTCCTGGTTTTGATTTGTAGGAGAACAACAAATACAAAGACCATGCTCCACCCAACACTCACATCTATATGGTACAGGCATTGTAGAGCAATACATAACTCAAATGTAGACATTAACTCCGATTCTGATTTAACCGTCATTAGCAACTCTGTAGTTCTCAGTATCTTAAAAGCGATCAGTGGGTTTTTGAAGAAACTATTGAAGACAAAATTAGTGATGGAAACGCTTTTGGGGGAATTGGGGAGCCGTATCGTTTTGAGCTTTATGCGAACGATTCAGACGATGTTGGTGTTAGTGAAGATGGCAGTGTTAGTAGTGCAGATGAAAATGCTGATCGCATATTCACCACAGATTGGTACCCAATCACAGCTTGACTCATGAGGAAGCATAACATCAACTAGAACGGCACTTGGTAGAGCACTTACCTCCTCCAGGCTGAACAGTTTACGTCTTGTATCTCACTGATAAGTCAGATATAGACCGAGACCTGAACCAAAATCTAATCAGCTTGTTCTTGTCATCTAACAAACTCATCCACAACTTTTTCAAATATCATGCTATATATTGTTTTTGGTTCCATCTCCCAATGGTGAAGAATAATTTTAAAAAGAAAAATTTGTATCCCGATTTAGATCTTTTCCAAAATCGAATCCATTCTTCCTTGTCACACACCCAACCTGTCCATCTAGTTATGTCCAAATCCTTTTGCAACTTTTTCAGATATCGTGCTATATATCATTTTTGGTCCTCTCTCTCAATGGTGAAGAATCACTTTAAAATTATTATAGTATCCTTATCCGGATCTTCACCAAAATCTAATCATTTTGTCCTTGTCACACACCCAACCTGTCCACCAAATTTCAGCCGAATCCATGCACAACGTTTTTATATATCCTGTTCACAGGCAGACAGGGCTGAAAACATAACCTCCATTCACTCTTGGTGGTGGAGGTAACAAACTAATAATACTGTTACATTTATGGGGGTAGGTTAGAGAATACCATAGGAAAGGTAGGATTGAATAGAAATAGTATTAACCATGTGACGTGTAGGAGCATTCCAATGTAATAAGTAGGGAAAATGTAGCTTAAGGTTGGGTTTAAATATGCATCATACGAAGGGTGATGCAGTGTTAATTAATAGCAGGGATTAAGGATAATTTCTCCTGTTCGTAATGCCCTCTGTGGCCGTCCCTAACATTTATAACATAAGCCAGCCAAGCTATTCACGTTCCAATGGACACATAAGGCAAAGGCCCGCCAAGGAGAGGCGGAGCTACAATGGACCAATGGACGGGGGGAGGGGACAGGGCGAACAGGGCCGACAGGCCACCAACACCCACCCCTTCCCCCCAGATGAGTGAAGCGGCCCGATGATGTGGGTGGAGTGCGAGCGCAGAGAAAAGGCTTCGGAGAAGGAAGGTTCTAGAGTCTCTGACTGGATTTGAAGCATTTTGTGTGGTGCCCCTGTGGAGGCTGGTGCTGGTGTGCGTCAGGACGTGGCCGTGCTTCCCTTTACCAAAAAGGAGGATTTATATTATCGCACCAAAGGAGTGTGAAGCAGTGGACAGAGGGGAAGAGAACGAGTGCCGTGGTCCCTGCTCGCCTCAATCTCGGGAGCCCTCAGCGTTCGTTTTCGCCGCCATATTTCCGGGCTTCCCACCTGTGTGGCTTCGACAACTGCTGACCTTCCACAGGATACATTTTGGTGCAGCTAAGTGCCAGAGCGTGACTGTTATTTTCTTACCTCACCCTGTGTGCGTTTTTGTGTCTGTATGGGGGATCCTCACCTTAGCATTTATTTTCTTTATTCTCATTCCGCGCCTTATTTTAATGTAAATAATTATTGTTACATTTTTGTTGTATTGTCCTTGGTGGGTTTCGGAATAAACTCATGTGTTCGCGAGAATAAACGCATCGTGGTTCTTCAGTCCCGCACGCTTCAATGACCACCAAAATTGGAGACCGCCTCGGGAGTTAAAGCTGGTTTGGCTCATCCGTTGTGGTTGTGTGCTTCCCCTTCTCTCCCCATCTTGGCTTCCGCTCCCTCTTTTTGTATATTTTGTTTGTCTGGTTGATTTGTTTGTGAAATAAATGTTAGCTCTTTCACGAGCCTCGATTCAGTATACAAAAAAAAAAAAAAAATCCGTCCAAGGCTTGGTGGTAACCAGCTGTGGACAGGACAATACTTAATGTCAAAGTTACAATTCCAGGCAATAATTATTTCTGCAGAGCTAAAACATTGTGCTCGAGCAAGATTTGAATGTGAAATTCTACTCTTGTAAAGCAAAAATTCAGCCCTATGAAAAAATGTTTGATAAAACAAAAGGAAACTAGAACGGGCACTCGGTAGAGCGCATACCTTCGCCGCAGCTACTTTTGTTGCCAAAATAAAAGACTACAAGATCTGTGTAGCAAAGCCACACCTACGTTGTCATGCGGGAAGATTTGTTTCAAATTAAACCATTCTATGACGTCAGAGTGTCATGTCGCATATCACAAGATTGGGCATTGAATTCTGAACATTTTGGCATTAGTTTCATACAAATTGGACACAAATTGACCGCGCTATGGTAAAAAGACGATTTTGACCGTTTCATGACCTTGACCTTGACCTTTGACCCGATCGATTCCAAAATCTAATCAAATGGTTCCCGGATAATAACCTATCATCCCACCAAATTTCATGCGAATCGGTTGAATACTTTTTGAGTTATGCGAATAACATACACACACACACACACACACACACACAGACATACAAATAAATACACAGCGATCAAAACATAACCTTCCGCTTTTGCGAAGGTAAACATATAAACAGAAACCGTTACTGCAAAAGCAGGTTATGTTCTTACCAGCTGCAACATGGTCATGTACTTTTTCCACCATAAGTACTTCCGATAGGCCGGACCCGCGGCCGCCAGCCCATAGTAAGTATACATGATTATGTGCACAAGTGAGTTCACCCATCCATGGAAAGAACCGAGACCCCCTGTGGACAAAGGGCAAACAATGTTATTACAATCATCATCAACAGTCAGTATCCGAGTTTGAGAAATGTTGAAATCACATTGAGAGGAACACAAAAATTCACTCTGATTGAGAGTAAGAAATATCTAACTAAAATAAGGCAATTAAATCTGCATGTACATCTGATAATCATAGAATCGAAAACGGCTGTGTCAATATCCAACAAATTTTGCATGCATGCTGTGTGTACCCAGGGGCAGGTCATGGGCACAAAATAATCCCCCTACTCCCACTCGAGAGTGGGGAGATGACTTGTGATCTTTGCCTGTATACGGAGAATAGTGCAAGTGGTTTAACCACTGACTTCTGCCGGAGGAAGGGGGTATCGACACCATAATTTGCTCCCGGAGGGAGCAGCTATTACTCGTGTATATAAATGTGCATTATACGGTCACTTCCACATTAATACAAAAGTTGCAACAATCTGAATTGCAGCAGGTTAAGTTAGCAAGACTGACATTTCGGCATCAAAGAAATGTCTTCTAAATTACTGGTTCATATTGCCAACACCACACCAGGTGGGCAGTGTCCATTACTGTATGGCTTTGTTTATATGGCCAGTATCACTTTCACAGGTAACCATTAATTTGCATTGTGAGGTGTTCTGAATGGAATCACAGAATCTTGTTTTCTTCTAATAGTCATTCTGCAACGATTAATCTTTTATAGACAAGCCTCTTGTTTGATAGGGGTACAATAGGCAACGTTTCTATAAAGTATAACTGAGTATACTATAATAATAATAAAAGGTATCTTAGATTAATGGTCTTGGAATAAAACAAGCAAACAACATGAAAATGCAGGGACTCGCATCAGAAGCTACGGACAATGGCCCCACATTTAAGAACCAAAACACCAAGCAGTATTGCATAGCATCCACCTGCAACAAACTTGACACCAAACCACCAGGTCAGTGGCATGATGGTATGGTGATAGACGTGCAGGAAGGAGATCTGCGAGTTTTTCTTGCGCAATACAAAAAACACCTGAACAACAACAGCAATGAAGGAGACATCTTTAAGACTGAAATCCACATCTCATAAACAGTGACCTGTGTTACTCACTCAAACCTGAAGTTAAATACGGTGCCTTCAGAAAGTATTCACACTCCTTTTTCACATTTTGTTCTGTTACAGGTTGAATTCAAAATGGATTGAATTGAATTTTTTGTCACTCATCTACATGTAATACCCCACAACGTTAAAGTGTATATATATACTCAAAGGCAAAAGTTATTGTGACACACAAACAACAAACAGAATCAGTGTTAAACTTTTACTGCCACGAATGAAATGTTATTACATGGAAAGACAAATGTTTCAAGGTATGGTAACGATCAACAGTCCATAAGAACAGTGCACCTGGCATATGCAAATGAGCCACAACACAAGAGGGGGTTCACAAGCAAGTTCACACAGTCAGTAGCGAGTGTGTCCACCTTGTGCATTGATGCAGGCCTGGCACCTTCGCCTCATTGAGGCCACTAAACGTCGCTGAAAGTCCTTGGGAAGATCATTCCATATCCGAGGAAGGATTTGGTGGAGTTCCTGCAGCGTTTTTGGAGGATTCGGATGACGTCGTAAACGTCGCTCCATTTCATCCCAGACGTGTTCAATGGGTGACAAATCAGGGGATCTTGCAGGCCAGGGTAACACATTAACATTGTTCTGATTAAGATACTGCTGTACAACTCGAGCAACGTGTGGTCTGGCATTATCGTGTTGAAACGTCACTCTAGGGCCGTTCTGTTGCAAAAACGGTAAAGCGGCCATTTGCAAAATCTCGTCTCGGTACCTCACAGCATTCAAGTTCCCCTCAATCACAATCATTGGTGTTCTTGCTGCAGCTGTTATCCCACCCCAGATCATAACGCCCCCACCTCCAAAACGATCCCCTTCCAGAACACATGGCCTGATGTAACATTCACCTGTGCACCTGTAGACACGTGTCCTACCGTCAGCTCGGTGAAGCTGTGCCAAATGGTGTTTCTATGGACGTTGAATCGACGAGCAACATCACGCTGCGAGGTACCAGACTGAAGCATACCTATAGCTCTCCATCTGTCATTTTCCCCGAGGCGTGGCATGTCGAACTTGTTCCAGAACGATGAATAGAGGTGTTTTTCTGACTTCTGCACTTCTTAAGACTGCATTGAGTGGAAATGATAAGCGTCTGGTTGTCTGTCCTTTTAAAGTGAACATTGCTGGCCATTTTTCTCGCAATTCGAACAACAACTGCTTGGTTGCGTTTCTTCGACCATTTTAACACACTCTTTCTCTGGTTCAAATCCAAAAATTCATTCACAACATTACCAATGAAAAAATTCCATGTCACAATAACTTTTGCCTCTGAGTATATATATATTTTTTTTTTTCCAGAATTTCTAAACTAAAAATGAAATACAGGGAAATATATAATTTACATAGGTATCCCCTCCCCCCCCCAACCCCCCCCTCCAAGTCAATACCTCATAGAAACACCTTTGGCAGAGAGATTACATCTTCGAGTCTTCTTAGGTATGTCTAACAGCTTTGTACATCTGGATTTGGGAAGTTTCTCCTAGTCTTCCTTGCAGTTTTGCTCAAGCTCTGTCAAGTTGGATAGGGAGTGTTGGTGAACAGCAATCATCAAGTGTTTCCACAGATTCTCAAAGGGATTCAAGTCTGGGCTTTGCCTGGACCACTCAAGGACTTTCATGTTCTTGTTCTGCAGCCATTACAGTGTTGCTTTGGCTGTATCCTTGAGGGCATTGTTCTGTTGGAACGTAAAATCTTCACCACAGTCTAAGGTCTTCTGCACTCTGAAGCAGGTTCTCCTCAATGATTTGCCTGTATTTGGCTCCATTCATTGTTACCTCTATCCTTACAAGTTTCCCAGTCCTTGCCACTGAAAAGCATCCCCAATGCATGATGCTGCCACCACCATGCTTCACGGTAGGGATCCTGTTAGATGGGCGATGAGCTGTGCTCGTTTTCCACCAGACGTAGAGCTTTGCATTCAGGCAAAAAAGTTCAATTTTCGTCTCATCAGACCACAGTAATCTTTTGCATCATGCCATCAGAGTCTTTCATGTGTCTTTCCAAACTCCAGGGATGCTGTCATGTGCCTTTTGCTCATGAATGTCTTCCATCTGGTCACTGTCCCATAAAGCCTATATTTGTGAAGTGCTGCAGAAACTGTTGTCCTTCCGGCAGGTTCTTCCATCTCAGGCAAGGAACTCTGTAGTTCTGTCAGAGTGGTCATTGGGTTCTTGGTCAACTCCCTGACCAAGGTTCTTCTTGCCCGGTTGCTCAGCTTGGTCGGACAGCCAGCTCTTGGAAGAGTCTGGGTAGTTCCCTATTCTTACCATTTCATAATGATGGAGCTCACTGGGCTCTTGGGAACTTTCAACACTAGAAATTGTTCTATACCCTTCCCCAGATCTATGCCTCCTCACAATTCTATCTCGGAGTTCTATGGATGGTTCATTGGACTTCATGGTTGAGTTTCTGCTCTGACATGCACTGTCAACTTTGGGACCTTATATAGAAAGGTATGACATGCATTGTCAACTGTGGGACCTTACATAGAAAGGTGAGTTTCTTTCTAAAACATGTCCAATCAATTGAATTATGCCACAGGTGGACTCCAATCAAGTTGTAGAGACATCTCAAGGATGATCAAAGGAAATTGAATGCATCTGAGCTCAATTTGGAATGTCATAGCAAAGGGGTTGAATACTTATTGACTCGAGGCATTTCAGCTTTTCATTTTTAACTATTCTGCAAAAAATTCTAAAAAAGAAAATTCCACTTCGACATAATGGGGTATTATGTGCAGATCAGTGACAAAAAATCTCAATTTAATCTATTTTAAATTCAGGCTGTCACACAACAAAATCTGAAAAAAGTCAAGGGGTGTGAATACTTTCTAAAGGCAGTGTGTGTGTGTGTGTGTGTGTGTGTGTGCGTGTGTGTGCGCGTGCGTGTGTGTGTGTGTGTGTGTGTGTGTGTGTGTGTGTAAAATGGTGGAATTTTGAACTCACCCAATCACTCATTTGCCACAAACATTTTTCTACCCTAGCCACAATTCCCATTCATGTACAACCTAATACTCGACTAACGATTTAAAATGCGAAGCTTGAACACTTTGCTCCCTTAATATTTGGTGTCTTTGAAGAGAGATCGTCTCCTCCATTCTCTAAATGAAACCTCCTGATCATTTGCGCTAAGCTTCGAAGGTCTGCAGTTCACTTCGCTACAGTTAGTGCCAAAGGGTTCCCATTGTGAGGCAGATTTGTTACAAAGTACATTTACCATTAAGAAGTACATGCACCATTCCTTACCGTGTCCATGAGCTCGATCAACTTTGAGAAGTAAAACAAATAACATGTCCATGCCATCTACGGGATGTGGATGTGGGGAAGACAAGGAGACAAGTTGAACTAGAATTGGAAAGAGCAAATTATACACAAATGATGCAAAGTAATAAGTAAAGAAGTAGCTGGTAAGGTTATTTATTGTATACAAAGTTGAGGCTTGTAGAAGAGCTAGAACAGAATGGATCAGAATATAATAAGGCAAGAATAATATTAGGAAAGGGAGAGGAGAGACAAACCAACAGTGGGGTAGAAGGACAAAATATAAGGATACTTGGAGAAGGAAGGGGTGGGAAAGAATGAGCAAGGGGAGGGGAAGGAGGACACAGCAGTTGAACAAGCTGTATACAGGTGCAAACTCACTCTCATGAAGGTTTGGTAAGCAGTTGAGCTAAGGCTTATACTAAATATTAACAGTTCAGCACAAAATTACCACAAAAAATAGAATAAAAAGAATATGAACTACAACCATGTGGAACGAGGAATGGAAATGCTTAAAGAAACATTTTTCATTGGAAAGCAGAATTATCCAAGAGAAAGTAATATTTTGTTTTCCGAGTTGAACAGGAAGCTTTTTGCCAATTGATACATCAATTAAAGAGCAACTAGAACGGCATTCATTGGAGAACATAACTCCGCCTGGTTGGCCATATCACTCAATGGTGAAGAATCACTTTTAAAATACTAGCCGGATCCGGATCTTCAGCAAAATTGAATCAATTCTTCCTTGTCACACACAACCTGTCCAACAAGTTCCGTCCAAATCCATCCATAACTTTTTGAGTTGTCCTGCTATGTATCGTTTTTGGCCCGATCTCCCAATGGTGAAGAATCACATAAAAAATTCTGGTAGCCGAATCCGGATCCGGATATTCACCAAATTCTAATCATTTCGTCGGTGTCACATACACTACATCTCTGCCAAATTTCGTCTGAATCCGTCCACAACTTTTTGAGATTTTTGTTCACAAACGGACAGACAGACAGACAAATGGCCAGACAGACAGGGGTGAAAACATAACCTCCATCCACCTTTGGTGGCGGAGGTAATTACCGTCAATCAAATGTTCCTTTACAATTGAAGATTATTCTGCTTTTGTGGCACTGGAGAAATTTTCATCCTCAAAATCACCGAAAGAAAAATAAATGCCTGACTCACTTAGAGTGCTCGCCTGTGAACCAAGCCAACCTTCCCCCATTATAATATGTATAATCACAGATATGGAAGGTCATTATTCCAATTTCAAACACAGTAGGTAAAACCATTCCAAAAGGCTATAGTTATGTATCCACCCCTGTTTGTTTGTTTGTTTGTTTGTTTGTTTGTAAGCAGGATATCTCAAAAAGTTATGGACGGATTCAGACAAAACTTGGTGGACAGGTTGGGTGTGTGACAAGGATGAATTGTTTAGATTTTAGTGAAGATCCGAATCCGGATCCGGGAATTTGAAAAAATTGAAGTGATTCTTCACCGTTGAGTGATAGGGCCAAAAAAGATATTTAGTATGACAAGTCAGGAGACGACGATGGTTCACAAGTGAGCGGTATTCAATGGCAAAGGACGGACTATAACCGAAACAGGCCCGGACTGAGGGGTCGGGGGCCCATGTGGCAGGTGTCGGCCCCCGACATGCGGTGTACATGCCTATTTACAAAGGGCCCCAATGCGCTGTGTGCGCAGGCCTTTAAGAGCCAGCTGTACATAATTGTGTGTGGTGCTGGCCTGGAAATGTCAAAACGAAGGTTACTGACCTTGAAATGAGATAGAAAATAATGTATAATCAGTTATGAGGTTAGTTAGCTACACAATACCGAAAATTCCGTTTGGTTCCGACAACTTTGAAAATTTTACATTTGTGACCTTCAAAGGTCAAAGGTCGAAGATTCTGAAATTTGTTGGAAAACTTGTATTTCATGATGTATGTGATAATATAAGAACATGTACGACATTTCACCCCATCAGGAAGCAAACAATGTAATAAAACCATCAAAAATCCACTTTTCTAAATTTCGTGACCTTGTGACCTTGACCTTGGGGCGAAAATGAAAAATCGAGCTCCGTGGGGCTAGACACATGACATTGGCCGAACCAAATACCGAAACCCCTGTCAGATTCCACCAAACCCCTCGGAGAAGATGTAGCTTGAACTCGATTACCCCCGAAAAAGACATCTTTTTGGGGCGTGGCTCCGCCCACAATGGGCGCAATTACGCAATACGCCCACTCTAGGCAGGACACAACTAGATCATGATATCAATCTCCCACCCAAGTTCATCAAGATCGGATGATATCATCGGGTAGTTATGCTGCGGACAGACAGACAGACAGACACACAGACAGACACACCCATGATGAATATAGTGGTCACTCTGTTTGATAACTCGTGAACCAATATTTCAAAAAGTTGTGGACGAGTTATGTCTAAACTTGGGGGATGAGCTGGTTAGGTGACAAGAACAAGCATATTCGATTTTGGTTCAGGTCTGGATCCAGATCAGGCATGAATGAATATGAATGAATGAATGATCGTTTTAAGGCCATTTTCCGCGCTAGTGGGATATAAAATGTAAACTGTTCACCCTGGCGGAGGTATGCGCCATACCAGGTGCCGTTCTAGTTATAGCTGTAACACCCACGTCTGTACCCACAAGTTGCAGAAAACAGTCATGGCAATAAAAACTTACACGGACTCCTTTGGGGGAATTCGAGTAGTCCACGAGTTCACAGCCAAACGAGTAACTCGTACCCCAGCCTGACATCGTGAACTAAAAGCAACAAGAACGCAAGTGCACATCAGATTCAAGATCATTTTCAACTAACAGAGGCCACATATGTGCCAGGGATCAAATATGTTTTCAAGAACATAATAAGTAAAAATAAAACATTCACGGTGCCAAAGACATCCCATTTGTTTAGGCAAATTATATGCGTCGCAAAATAACGAAATCCTTGCATCTTGGTAGTCTGGAATTTTAGCAAAATAGAAATACAAATCAGCAGTTTTAAAAATAAAACCCTGAAATAATCCCAAACTTGATTAATCGATGGAAGACCGAACTAAACATCCCAGAGACTGACACCAGTCTGCTGTAATACTGACACCCTGTCCACACAGTAATTAAGTATGGGGGGTTGAAAAAGTTTTGCAGCTCATGTATATATAAACAAGATAAGTTTAAAACTTTATCGATGTAATCCTACTTTCTTAGATGACATCCACAATTATATGCTGAGACACAGACCACATTTTCTCCAAACTATAGCAATGCACTGATAATATAATACAACCACTCGTCAACGATTGACTTCGGAATCATTTTCTTGAAAGCGTTTGCCATTGCAGCTTGGATTTCAGATCATGTGAGAACAGAAAATAGGACCACTACACCTGAAACTTATCTGGAGCCTGGCTTAATGTTGTAAGTCCGCCATTTTGATGCACGTCCGGTCATGTGATCAGCATGGCCTCTGCAATTTAACACCCCTTCCCTGTCCTAATGTTGTAACCTAAATTTGGGAGCATTCTGACTGGTGGGTCTGGGAAAAAAAGATTTTTTGAAGGAATTTACTAAGTCCACCATTTTGACACACTTCTGGTCACGTGACTGGAACGAGCTTGGTAATCCCCATTGCCAGTTAAGAGCGGAATCTTGCTGCCAAATGTCAGCTGGATCAGCCAGGCGGTTTGGCTGGAAAAGTTGAAATAGGCGACGGACGGAGCACAATGACAATTGCAGAGAAGCTAATAATAGTTAGTTTAAGCCAAGTCTGGCTGTAGGGTGGGCAATTAAACGGTGTGAACCCTATTGGCGAATGATGACATGTGAAACTCTGGCCTTGTGAAGTAGCACATTGTTGTGCAGCAATTAGAACACCACACATGAACATCCGCCAGCATTTTTTCCGGATGGCTTTACACAGCTCGACCAGCGAGTCAGTATTATATTGACCAGTAACTGTCGTTTTGGGCGGCACGTAATCGATCAACAGTACCCTTTTTGAATGCCACAAGGTGTTGACTGTATCGTGCTGGCTGCGAACTGGCTGTGGATGCCCAGTGCTTACACTGCATTGATTCAGTCTCAGTCTCAAGGTCCGGGTGGTGAACAGATATCTCATCTCCAGTAACCAGACGTCACAAACTCCATTGGATCTCCGTTGAAGAGCTCCAGTGACTCTTTCCTGGATTACAATCTCTGGTGGTGATCTTGTGAGCTACGCACTGATCTGGGAGAAACCTCTCCATGCCAAGATGTTCATGAAAAATGATTTGCATTGCTTTAAACAGAAATGTCAAACTGTTTTTCCAAGTTCTACAACCTTGATTAGACATCATTGCATCACGTTCCGATTAGACAGCATTATGCTTTCCATAGCGTGTTTCTGGACTGGTAAAGTCCAACAACAACAACAACAACAACAACAACAGGCATTTTAAGGCCATTTTCCCTGCTAGAGCAGGGGGTAGCCTTGCTGTCCCCATGACAATCTTCTCCATTTTGCCCTATTTTCTGCATCTCCCCTTGTTAACCCCTTTCTCCCCTTGTTAACCCCCTTGCCCGTATTTCTTCTTCCACCACCTTTAGCCAAGTCTTTCTTGGTCTTCCCCATCCTCTACTTCCTTCTACATTCATTTCCATCATTCTTCTCAACCAGTCACTTTCATCCTTCCTCAAAACATGACCAAACCATCTCAACCTGTTTCTCTTCACAGCATCCATCACAGGCTCTATTCCCATCATCTTTTGCAATTCATCATTTGTCTTCCTCTCTCTCAACGATACTCCACACATCCACCGAACCATTCGCATTTCCACCCTTTCCAGCCTTCGTTGCTGCTCTACATTCATTACCCATGTCTCGCTCCCATAAATCATAACACTTCTCACACATGCAGCATACACCTTTCCCTTCAGCTTCAACGGCACTCCCCTCCTCGTCAGCACGCCACTCAGTTCCTGAACCTTCTTCCATGCACGTCTCACTCAAGCAACTGTTGTCGAGTCTGATACACCTTCTCCATTCAACATGTCTCCTAGGAAGCAATATGTTTTCACACCTTTCAGTTTCACGCCATCTCCAAGATCCAACTCAACATTTCCTTCATCTGGAGCTCCCTCTGTGCAAACCTTACACTTGAATGGAGCTGCCACACTGGTTAATGACCCTCTCAGACCACTACATTTTTGATGAACCTACTCAGCGCACATTGTACATTGAATGGAGTTCACTCCGACACCCTTCCTGCACACAGCACACGGCCACTTCCCAGTTCTTTCCACCTCACCACATGCTTTACCACTTGCCATCACCTTCGTCTTTCCGATATTCACCTTCAGACCTTTTGTCTCCATACATTCCTTCCACTTGTTCATCTTCTCCTTCAGTCCATCCATACTTTCCGCAATCAACACCAGATCATCTGCATACAACAACTCCCATGGTAAACCTTCCTTTACGTTCTGAGCCAGCACCTCCATCAAAGCTACAAATAGTAGTGGACTTGGTACCGACCCCTGATGCACTCCCACCTTCACCTCAAACTCACCACTGTTCCCGTCCTTCGTCCTTACAGCTGTGCGCGCTCTTTCGTACATTGACATCACTACTCTGATCAACCATTCCTCCACTCCTAACTTCCTGAATGTCCATGTCACTACTTCACGTGGAACCCTATCGAATGCTTTCTCCAGATCAACAAACCCAAGAAACAACTTCTTCCTCTTCTCCATGTACTTCTCCTGCAAATGCCTTACAATAAAAAGCACGTCTGGCATTCCTCTTCCTGGCATAAATCCAAACTGCATTTCGTCAATCTTCACTTTCTTCCTTATCCTCCTCTCCAGCACCCTTTCCAATACCTTCATTCCATGCTCCAATAACTTTATCGCTCGATACGAGCCACAGTCCAGAGGGTCACCTTTCCCCTTGTTTAGAGGGACGAGGGTACTCAGTTCCCAATCCACTGGAATGCGGCCTTCTTTCACCACCAGATTACAGATCTCTGTCATTCCCTTCACACCCCAACTTCCCGCTGCCTTCGACATATCTCCCACAACTCCCGTCGGCCCTGCTGCTTTTCTACTCTTCATTGCTTTTATCGCTTCCTCAACTTCCTTCTCAGTTATCTTCTCGGCCGGTCCTAAAACTGGGTTACTACACCAACTGATGCACTGGTAAAGTCCGAAGGTAATTATTCTTCCAATGGGTGTCTGATCATTGTGGTGGCCTTTCTGGGTACTTTTCATTAAATTCAGTAGCAATTGATCGATTAGAAGTGCAAGGCCGTACACTCATCAAAAACCAGCTTCACCCTCATCTTTTGATGAATTTTGCAGCCATCACTTACCTGGAAAAAAAGAACAATGTAATGAATATGGTCCGACAATGAAATCCCTTATGGTGCGTGACTTTTGAACCACACTGCTTATGGCTTACAATAACACTTTTAAACCATGAAATAGGCATACGCTTTAGGATGAAAATTGGAAAACCTTTTGAACCCTTTTCATAGATTGTAATCAATTTCATTATTTTGACAGTCAGAGGAAGCAACTCAAAAACAACAACACTATCCATAGGTTGCCAAACCCGAAGGTTCCACAGAGAGCAAGCTGTGGCAAATGTGGCCTGGGATAGAAAACTCTACAGCAACCATATTTTCTGCCATCACCATTAAAAGGAAGAAAGTGCATTAAGGGAGAATTTACAAGCTCCTTCTTTGGCATATCTGACGAAGAAATAATCCTTTATTTAAAAATATATATATATATATTTATTTGTTGGTCAGTGAGACTATGCAGGAAGATGTATTTACATTCCTCAGCATCGTTTCTTATTTCCTGTTATGACAACAACAAATTCAGACCAACTTATTTTATGTCAGCAAACACCATCAATCGCTGCCAAGGAAACAATTCATTAAAGTCATTAAGAGTAGCAGAATGATGCTACAACATCCATGAACCTGAAAGAGCATGCAGCATGTGTTTGCTTCTTTCTGCTTTATGGAAATTTCCATGTAGTACTAGTATGTATTATGAAACCATTTAAGTTGAATTTGTTATTATATCACAAATGATAAAACTATAATCTGTGACAGCAATGATTGGAGGTATGCATACTCTCCTCTGACCTATCAAGTCTGGGTTTGGATCTCGGCCAGGTTATAAACTGTCATCATGGTGTTGCGCAGGCAGCATGATACATCAACGTGTGCACTGTCCAACGATGGACGTTAAACTAAGTATCTCGTCTGTCAGTATTAAGCTCAAGATGCAATTTCCAACCTAGTTTGAGTCTTGAAAACACAGAACAGGCCACTACTACCGGCATTGCCACTCAACCTAGAAGCTTTAGAAGTATTTGTGGCAATGACAGCAGCCCCTTCAAAATGCAATTCATCCACGCATTTGTTTATGGCTCACTAGATGTAATACCAGCACTAAATGGACTCCCCGCCACCCGCCACCCACCCCATCCCCCCCCCCCCCCCCCGTCCTCAAAGAGTTGAGCTGATAAGCTGTTTCATGACCAACTGATGCAGCAGGTCGAAGTGGAAGGCTGTCTTTCACAGACTGCAACATAAGCCTGGTGCTGGCCTAACGGTTAAGATGGCTGGCTTAATATCTTAGGGTCTGGAGTTTGAGCCCCTGCCATGACGTTGAAATAACACCAGGTGGGTTGACTCAGCCTGTCATCCTTTTGATGTCGGCAAGATGACTACCAGCTTACTGATAACAGGGGGACTGCATCAGTGGCACATCTGCACTTCCAGAAATCTAACAACCAGCAGCCACGGGCTGCATATTAAGCAACAACAACAACAGACTGCAACCAAGTCAGAAGATGCACTTCAACACATTCACACACATACTTCTCCAGCTGAAACACATTCTGACAAGGTAGAGATGCCCACGACTGCCCCCATGGATATCTGCCTCACACTACAGCTAATGGCCTTGGCAGATTAGCCAGCCCAACCAAGGAGAGGAGAAAACCCATCCACAGATGCATTTTGGGCTGTTGATCTATCCGCAATGTGGAGCAGGATGTCCCTCCCACGAGATGAGAATTCCGGTAGTCTACTTTGATATTTATGAAAATGAAACCTCCTTACTGCTGTCAATTTAAACCAAATTTCCACTCACGCCAATATCCGCTTTGATCCAGAGCAACACTTTGCAAAGTACTACACAAGACAAAATTAACTAAAAGAACGGAACATCCTTAACTGCCTTCCACCCCCCGGAAAAAATAAAAAAAAAATAATTATGCTCATGTCAATTCCCTATCCAATTACTTTGGAAAAAAATAATAATAAATAAAAAAATACAAGAATTACACGTGTGTGATAATACAATGGGTCAGACCCTTGTGAGTTTATCCAGCAATCCACTTCATTCCTCCACTCCCTTGTATCCTTCAATTAGGTTACCTGTCCTCCACACATTTATTTATTATTATTATTATTATTATTATTACTAGCCGAAACCCGTGGAACATCCACGGAAGGGAGGATGTGGTGTATGGATAGAGTGTACCATTATGGATGGCATAGGGGATTTGCTTGTCCGAGTAAGAGTTAGGAAGAAAGATGAGAATGAAGAGTGCGTATATGAACAACGATCGCCGACACCGGCACAAATGCATGCCCTGGATTGTCCACTCAGTGGACGGCTTGCTTTCGCCTTCGCCTGTCCAATCAGCGGACGGCTTGCTTCGCCTTCGCCCAGCAGACGCCAATACGATGGCGTCGTAAGATGGCGTCGTATCGGCAGTTAATCGGATGCTTTTGGGCCCCAACGTCGGCTAATTCAGATTTTTCGAGTATGGCTGTACGTGATAAACAAAGAGCGCGGTTCGTAGATCGTAAATCCATTAGTGCCGTGGGAATCGGGTCACTGGGTGCGGCGTAAAATGGATAACAAAGTCGAGTCCTTACGCTATTATTATATACTGTAGATTATTATTATTAGTATCATCCCCATCTTTCCTTCCACCACCATGTATGTGTTTGTGTTCAGCTTCGAGCTCAAGTTTCAGGTAGGGCTTTGCATTTTACTATTCAGTTTCCTGTTCATCATGTTGTCTGTATAAAAATGGGTCAGGTGATATGATATTGGTGCTATATTTACTATGTACAGCCATTATTTGGAAGAAAATGTTCATGTTAAATCAGATGTTGTGGAGGCATCTTCTTCCTCACCATTGCAGTAGTTAAAATAATGGGATATTTGCTTGTCCTGTGCTCTACTAGCCTCCACCCATCTGGCATTGCAAAATGTTGCATTGTCGTGAAGTAGCAAAACACCAAGGGTCAACATTCCAAGATGACACCTGCTTATTTAGCATGCAAACAAAAGGAATCCCCAGGCTATTTAAATTCATAGTTCAATATAGCAGCAGTCTTTATTTACTGTACTACCAGTGTCAAAAGGCAAAAATGTTTCATCAACCAAATCAATCCCCTTCAACCTACCCTCACACCCCCTCCCTGGTCCTCACACCCCGGTCCTCACACTACCTCCCTCCCCGGTTGGCTGAAGGTCCTGAGCTCAAGCCCCGAACAAGCCAAAATAACACCAGGTGAGTTGATTACATCGCCACCGAAGATGGACAAAGCTTATGCTTTCACCCCTATCTATTTGTGAGAAGGATATCTCAAAAAGTTATGGACACATTCGGCAAAATTTGGTGGACAGGTTGGGTGTGTGACAAGGACGAATTGATTAGATGTTGGTGAAGATCTGGATGAGAGAAATTTAAGTGATTCTTCACCCGAGAGATTTTGCCAAAAACGATATATGGCACGATATCTCAAAAAGTTTTGGATGAGTTATGACAAAATCAGGTACATCAGTTGGGTAAGTGACAAGAACAAGCCGAATAGATATTGGTTCAGGTCCGGATACAGATCCGGCCTATCAGTGTGATACTAAGCAAACTGTTCAGCCTGGTGGAGATATACACTCTACCGAGTGCCGTTCTAGTTCAGTCTGTCATCCTTCCAAGGTCGGCAAAACGAGTACCATTCCTGGGAAAAATGAGCCATTCGAGGATCCTGCATTGGAGTGGCGGACTGTCCAGGATTGTGCCCCCAAGTCAATGAAACTACCTCGGCAGGCCAATAAACCTCATGGCGTGAGATCGATTTATCCATCCCAACGAAATTACAGTATTTCAGTGACTATGCCTTGCAATTAGATTTGTATCACAATGTGTTTGAATTACACTGGACAACAACAAATTTGGTACCGAGGTAAAGATATGTGTTGTAGACTAATTTGAGAATGCCGATTTCGAATCTGAAATCAGAACTAACCCAACATGTAAGGATTTTTAGTTACATCAAAAATTGGAAATCCAATGTCACGTATTCTCTGCTCTGGAATGACTTGCCTTCCTCTGTTCGACATGTTGACTCTCTTCCTGCCTTTAAAACCTCCCTCAAAACCTATCTCTTTCACAAGTCTTTCAAAGTCTAAGTCCTGTTTTCCCTTTGGTTTGAGGTGGGACAGAGATCGAGTATGTCTGTGTACATGTGCGGGGGAGGGAGGGGAGGAGGAGGGGGAGTACACATCTGTGGGTTTTGAATGGGGAGGGAGAGGAATAGGGCAAGAGTGAGGGTGTGTCTGTGTGTGTGTATGTTTGTGTGTGTGTGTGCGGGGTGTGTGCGTTCGCATGATAATGTAAAGCGCCATGAGGGTAGTTTACTCTGCTTGATGGGGCTATATAAGACTCCTTTATTATTATTATTATTATTATTCTAATCCAAGAGTGTTATTTTTATGGCGTAGCCCATGGGGCAAAGCCGTCTAGAACAGTGTTTGTACGTCTGTATGTATGTATGTATGTATGTATGTGTGTATGTATGCATGTATTTATGTATGTATGTCCCCGCAAATGTATACCAATCAGAGCTGAGGATCGGTCACATGACAGGGTGATGTGATTACGTCTGATGTTATTATGGCGGTACGGCGGCTGACTCTCCACACTCTGACATTTTGATTCCAATTTCGTTCAGGCTAAACATATCGTCGAACCCGTCATACATCACAATCACCACGCTCTACCTTTACGTTTTTCATTCAATGTGAAACACAAACAAACCGATTGTTAAAATGACCATCAAATATCGAAAGCATCGGTGTTACGTCTCTTGAAACAAAACGGTACGTATAGGCCTTAGACTTTATGCCTACCCTTTGGACCGCTTTGGACAAATTAAGCCCAGGTTTCTTAATACAGTAGAGTATCGTTTCAGTAGTATAGTTTTCGTAATAGTAATAATAATAATAATACAGTAAATATGACCATAACACTTTAATCCCAATGTCGTGAATACAAAGTTAATGGTTTGAAGCGGAGTATGGTTCATGAATCGATGATGAACGGTGTACGGACTAACAACCACGGAAGTAAGGAATTCGCCTCGGTTTTTTATAGCATGTTATTAACCCAACCCTTGTGGGGTATATAGATTACAGTAGATCTTCCCTCAGTTCTGCAAGTAAAACTTACCTCATGGATGTCGGGATTCCTCCAAATTTCTTTGTTTAATGTCATAAACAACATTAGCGACTGTTTAAAAAAATTAATAATATGTTTGTGGTTTATAATATTTTACAAGCCCGGCTACGCCGTTGTTAGACGTTCGGTCTTGTTTAATAGTGTATACTTCAATACTATAATATTATCATAATATATTTTAATGTCATTATATTTCAGATTGATATGAATACATGAACATGTCTGAATAGTGCAGACTGCTTTTGCTATGTATGTGGCAAGTATACGCCTTGTACCCAACGGAAAAAAACATAACCAATCATCTCAAGGTCGCATTCAAGCACTGAACATGCACTGAACAAGTCCACAAGATACTTTCGCTGAGAGCATCCACAAGTCAACACTGCATAGAAGCATGCTGTATAAAATATAGCCACAGCCAGAAATTATTTACAATTGTATGGAATGGTAGGGATCAACAGATTTCTAGGGTATCAGTCTGGCCTTTAGTGTAGCTCTGCGATAATTGTCCTCTTTGTGACCAATTTCCATGAAGAGCACCTTTTGGAAACTCAATGGTTGATGTTTAAGGAAAGGGGTGGGGGGGGAGTGCTCCCTTGAGTTTAAGGAAGGTTTTAAGGAAAACTTATGGAATATCTTCTCTCCCAGTCAAAGCTGCAGTGTCCCAAGGCAGATTTTGGGCACAATCCTATTCCTAATCTTCTTCAACAATCTCTCTGTCTCTCTGGAAAATACTCTTTCGCTTTACTGATGACTCCACCCTCTGCCATAACATCTCAATCTAGCAGCCTATTCCCCCTCTACAAACCTTAATAGAATGACGAGCCGGTCAAATATTTGGAATATGCCTTTCAATCCTGCCAAATCTCACTCTCACTCTCACTCTCTCCCCGAAAAGACGGTTTGGCAAACCCACCCATCTACTTTCTTAACAATCTTCTTGAAAAAGTTCAGTCACTCAAACCTTTGGGCCTCAATATCAGCCACAACGTTTCTTGGGCAAATCACATTTTAAAGTTGGCCTCCAAAGCCAGTCTCCAACTGGGCATCCTCCATCATGCAAATTATTTCCTTGCCAAATCTGAATTTTTATCCACATACAAGGCCTTCAACCACAGCGTATTGGAGTACTGCTCTCCCCGCTGGGTTAGCACCCCTGCCTCCGACCTAACTCAGCTTGACGCTGTGGAAACCAAGGCCATCAAAGATCATTGGAATCTCCCATGATGAAGCTGCATTTCTGGGCCTGTCATTTTCACATTGCAGACAGGTCAGTCTCTCCTTCTTCTACCACCTCATTTCTAGTCTTCCAACCTTTGCTCTTTCCGTACATTGTTCCTCACCCCGAGGTTTCTGCAGGGTGGACGAAGTCTGACAGCAACCCCTTTCTGGTGAAATTCCCAAAATCCAGTCTCACTGGTTACCTCCACTCATTCCTTCCTCGTATTTCTCACCCTTGGAATCAAATTCCGCATTATTTTCAATCTAATTCTTCCCCCCGCCCCCATCCCCGAGCTTTCCAAGACAACTGTTCACCACCATCTCAGGTTCTTAGGTTCACCAGCAACAAAAAATATTGGGGATAGAAAATTCCAATGCAATCTTTCAACAAAGCAGAAGGGAGGGTGGTTGAAGGAAAAAAGCCAAAGGAGAGCAGCAATACCTCGTACAAGAGGTAGACAGAGAAAAGCACCAGGCTGGCATTGTAGATGATCATGGCGTTTTTTAGGTCAAAGGGTTTCCTGTTCTCCATGAGCCGTGGTCCAAGGTTCTTTACGAAGTACACATAAAATATGAGTACGAAGCCTTGTTCAAATGGCGAGTTCATGAATAGCCATCCATCCACACGTGGGTCTGCAGGGTCAAGACAATGTCCATCATTTGGAGCGCAAATAAGTGTTTTTAAACCTTTAATATTATATATAACTGAATAAATTGTATCCATTTGTAACACATCCCGATCCCCTCTTCCCATGAAAGGAAACTGGTTTAACTCTACTCTTCCTTCCCTACATGGTATACATATCATAGAGTGACACCTTTTCTACATCAACAGTCTCAAAATATTGTTCCCAATATTTGTTCAGCACTCTTTTCTTCTAGTAAGGGCATTTTATGAGATATTTCACAAATCTGTTAACTAAATTGTTACCAAAACATTTCTTCACCAATATGTTTGTAAAGGTGTGTAATAACATGTGTTAAAATGTTGAAGTTCAACTCCCGTGGGAAACCCAGAAAAAAAGCTGTTGAATTCGGGTACTGAAAAATTATTTTCGAGAATTTTTTTTTTTTTAATCGGCCCTTAAGTAACTTATGAGGGGTCAAATAAGGGTTTTTCATGATTCTGAGTTGATTGTTAACATTTATCCAAGATATTAACATTGATCCAAGATAAGACTTCAGCAGGTGAAAACCACCCAACCTTGGAATGACGGGTAGATTTGCCTGCTTTATTATATTCACAGCCTTCAGCCAAATCGGAAGATCAAAGGTCACTATAGCGACCCCAGCGTGCCGTATGCACTCTTTCAGAGTGGTGAAGATGGTGTTGAGGTCATTAGGGTCTCCTTCAATAACTGGGAGGAACTCGATCTGTGTGCTCTGCTTTGCATCATTAGCATGGATTCTCTTCATCCAGCCATTCCAGTTGGAGTGTGGGAACTCAGGATCGTTGGCTTTGATCACCCACCCCGCTGCCCAGAGTGTGTCACCTGGAGTGAGGAGTGGCTGATCATGAGCCAGGGAGGAGGAAAGCTCAGCGAGGGGGAGAAACATGATCGCGTTCGTTCCTATCTGTTTCCTGTTCGTAAATGGAATAATCTTTACTTCAGTTCCTCTCAGGATCTTAGCTTTGTCGAGTGCCTTCAACTTCACCCGGGGGAAAGCTGCTGTTGTCTGTGGATCTGGCAAAGGTGGTGCCGGAGAGGTGACTTCGATCCAACCCATTGAGTGAAAGGGAGTGTTTCCGTGAATAGAGACAATGTTTAAATCTATATTGTCTCCAACAAACTGAGTGACTGCATTGTTTGTTTCCCCAACCTCCATAAAGACCACCTGATCATTACTTGACAATTCACTTTCACTGGCTGGCACTTTGGCTGTCATCACTGATTGATCCTCAAGCGCAGCATCAACCGCAACCTCATCATTGATCTGTTCATCGGTTTCCTCCACAATGGTGTCAAGAGTGCCAGAAGTATCTGGAACATCATCTCCACTCCTACTATTAAGGAAGCAGTATTTGTAGTTTTGTGTCTCCGTGTAAGACTCAGTGTATCCCAGCCGGTGGAACTTGTTGAGCATCCATTTTGACCCAAATCTATGATCAAGTTGTATGGCAAGCCCCATTTGGTGTGGCAATACTCCAGACCGAGGTCGACAGGCCTTAATAAAATTCTGCCCCCAAACGGCAACTCTTTCGTTTGTCTTGACAATCGGTCTCAAGAACATCTGAAGGCTTGCAGGAACAAGTGTCAGCTGACTATCGATGTCAGTCATACTGTGTGTGGTGGGGTATGACTTTGGACCTAAATCAATCAAGGCAATATCATTGGATATGAACTTGAGTGCCGTCTTTATGATCTGAGTCTTCTCATCTCCATGGTCAAGATTAGCATGATGCTCTCGCAGAATATTGTCGGTGCCATCTTTGAGACAGAGTACATCTGCCCTTCTTTCCTGTGTTGTGAAATACAAGGTGTCTTCGTATTTCTCTAGAAGTTTTATCTTTAGCCAATGCTTTGAATAAGAAAGGCTCTTCTCTGGTGACTGATCAAACTCCTGCAGCTTTTCATGGACTTGGTCCATGTTCATTACCCCATGCTCTAATTCTGAGTCTAACCATTCGCAGAATTCAATAAAAACTGCCTCTCGCTCCTCATCAATACTCCTCTGTCCTCTCTTCCTTTTTCCTTCCTCATCAGTCTTGGACAAACTGTCACCTCTCGCAAACATAAGTTTGCATCGCAAATGGTACAGTGTTTCTTCTGCTACCAAGTCGTTGATCCCTTCCAGGCGTCCAGTGACTTCAGTGCCCCAGTCATCCCCGCGACTCCGTGCTGTCTTCAGCAAGCTTGCCTTCAGTGTATCTGCAGTCAAATTATCTGGCACTCTGTATTTCTTTCTAGCTTGTGCTGGATTATTTTTGTAGAGCTGGGCTGGTTGGTTGCAAAGAATGCATACATCCTTATACAGGAGGTCAACTGACTGTGATCTTCTAGAACTGCAGCCAGTTGATGAACTGAACTCACAAGTAGTGCGTCTTCTCTTCAACTTTGATGACTCTTTCTCTGCCTTTGATGCTTGAGCTGACTTCTTGGTGGTTGCAACAAAGTTGTTGTACAGATCATTTTTACACTTCTGGTGGTACCTCAGTTTTCCTTCCTTTTGAGCCTCCTTCATACGTTCCACAACAGTAACATTTTCGACAGTTTCTGCTTGTTTCAATAAAGTTGAGTATCCCTTTGGAGTTGCCTGTATGAGCCTTTCAGCTGGTGTATCCGAGCGTGCACAGATGAAGCAATTGAGCACAGGTGGAGTAACGTCTTCATCCATATTGCTAGACTCCATGTCCTGCAAAGTAGAAAATGAGATATATTTAGAAATTATTTTTCCACAAAGGAGTGTCTGTGGTGAAATATAAATGTTAACAATCAACTCAGAATCATGAAAAACCCTTATTTGACCCCTCATAAGTTACTTAAGGGCCGATTTAAAAAAATAAAAATTCTCGAAAATAATTTTTCGGTACCCAAATTCAACAGCTTTTTTTCTGAGTTTCCCACGGGAGTTGACCTTCAACATTTTAACACATGTTATTACACACCTTTACAAACATATTGGTGAAGAAATTTTTTGGTAACAATTTAGTTAACAGATTTTCATATGTTTCCCTTACTATTCAAATAAACCTAGAAATGTCACAAATACACCCGTGATCATAAATAATGATGTCGAAAATTTTTCTTGTATACCTATGGAAGTTGTCACAGTGCATACAAGAGGCCCTCTACATCAATATGTACGAGACATTGAAGGTCTTTTGACACCACCATATCCCCTATGCATTCCCCTCAACCTCCCAACCTATTTTCCCTTTAGCCCCTTTAGCCCCTTCACTTTGGTGTCTCAAATTTTCCACTTCCAACCTCCACCCAAGTTTTATAAATCTAGCCTCTAAACATATAAAGGAATAAAAAAAGACGAGAAGCAAATACATATAAATTAGAGTTCATCAAACATGACACCACACGTAGTTACTTAAATTTTTTTTAAAATAATGATTTTAACAAGCGTTAAAAAATGTGAAAGTTTAGTGCTATTGAAGAAGTCCAGAAGTAATCCCAAACATCACTCTTAGTGAAAATAGTCCCAAACTCATACTCCACCCAATTAGACTTCTTTTTTTTATTGAAGTGCTGCAAAACTGGGGGTTCTTGGAAGTATGATGAATTTGTGTTGTACAGTGTTGAAACATATACAGTGGAACCTTGACTTACGAGTTTAATTCGTTCCGTGACCGAGCTCGTAACTCAAATTGCTCGTATCTCAAATCAAATTTCCCCATTAAAATGCATTGAAATGCTATTAATCCGTTCCAGCCCGCCAAAAACCACACCAATTTTTTTTTAAATATACAGTATATATAAAAATATCTCGCGCTTTATATTTCACCTGTATGCAGCATACAAGTTGGCAGGATGGCCTGGACTGGAGGTACGCACACTTGACTCTAAAGTCTAAACTGTCCAGCCTGGGTTTGAATCCCGACCCAGCTATAACCTGTCATGGGTGAATCACAGGCAGGGTGATTCATCAATGTGTGTACCGCTAAACTGGGCGCCCCGTTTGCGTCCCATTAGTTGTTGGATGTTAAGGATCTCACCGTGTTTTCCACAAAGAGAAGGCGAGCTATCGCCGGCACTCTGAACAAGTTGTGGCCTGGCATGGCATGAACATGAAAACATGAACATGAACATGAAATGTTCGACATGAACATGAAATTTTCCGAAATAAACAAAATGCGAAAACTAAAATGCATCGCTATACGACAGAGATACGTACTGTACTTGAACGGCAAGATAACCACGTGACCAGAACCTACCTGGCGGCGTGAACTCGAAATAACCAAAATGCGAAAACTAAAATGCATCGCTATACGACAGAGATACGTACTGTACTTGAACGGCAAGATAACCACGTGACCAGAACCTACCTGGCGGCGTAAACTCGAAATAACCAAAATGCGAAAACTAAAATGCATCGCTATACGACAGAGATACGTACTGTACTTGAACGGCAAGATAACCACGTGACCAGAACCCACCTGGCGGCGTGAACTCGAAATAACCAAAATGCGAAAACAAAAACGCAGCGCTATACGACAGAGATACGTACTGTACTTGAACGGCAAGATAACCACGTGACCAGAACCCACCTGGCGGCGTGAACTCGAAATAACCAAAATGCGAAAACAAAAACGCAGCGCTATACGACAGAGATACGTACTGTACTTGAACGGCAAGATAACCACGTGACCGGGTGGCGAAAGCTCGTAACTCGGATCTCGGCTCGCATCTCAAAGCAATAAACTGCCGGAGCGACGGCTCGTATCTCGAAAAACTCGTAAGTTGGGGCACTCGTAAGTCAAGGTTCCACTGTAATTAAATTTCAATAAAGGTTTATTAAAGAGGTTTAAAGGCGTATAAATAAAAAAATTCTGGGTTTTACTGCCATTTTCCCAGTGTCAATTACACCACCCTATCTGACACGTTACATTAGTTCTTCGTGCCTTTTGTTTGTGTCCATTATTACATCCTTAAAAACAACAAGTTTCCTGTTTGGAATGATTTTCAATTTTGGTCGACTACCAGGCAGGCAGACAGGGTATTTTTTTTTAAATCTCACTCCTCTTTGCGCATGTGCGATTAGGATGAATCCAGAGACAAAGTGCGTCAAAACAAAAGACTTGTTTTCCTATTCATGTTCCGATTTGTGCTCAAAATACAACATTAAATTTAAATAGGTTGTTCCTCTATCATAAACTGACAATACAGATAAACAAACGGACATAAGCCAATTGCTTAACCCCTCTTTTCACTTCACACGCACGAGGAAAAAAAAAAAAAACCGAAGGAAGAGGGGTGAATGAAGAGAAGAAAATAAGAAGAAAGAACAAGCAAACAAGGAGATGTGACAGCTTACCAGCATTTTTCATCAAATTATGGTAAGCATCAACAACCGATGTCACCAACTCCATGGCAAGAAACGTTCTGAAGATACCGTCTCACAGATGGCCCTGAAGGAAACACAAGACATTTGCTTTAAAATTTGCAATAGCAGTTAAATCCCAAAAATCAACATGATACACTTTCATATCACTATCCCAAGTACGACTTGGCAATAAGTGGGTTATTATAAAGAAAATAAATAAAATAAATCTATCTAAAACAAAAATCACTGCTATTTTCCAAAGTTCCATTGGAAGCACCATACCGCCCTCCCTCCTCCACCCACCTGCACGCAGGCTCAGAGGCTTCCGCGTGCCTCCGTCGTTCCAACCTGACTGATGTTTGTTTTGGCCTTTACTCTCCGTCCTTTTGTTCCGACGAAAGGTAAAGTCCGAAACATCAGCCATTTATGTTCTTTCACAGTGAATAACTTTTATTCTCTTAACTAGTCCGTGGGCTGAGTAGGGTTTACATGCACCCCCCCACCACCCCACCCCCACAACTTAACTTCCTGGGTATGTCCATGTACCCCCCACCCTAGGGGTTAGGAAAAACCATGTTAACAGAAAAAAAACTAATTCCCAAGGTACCTCCCACGCATATTTTGATGTTACCCCCCGTGTCAGTGATTTCCGAAAATTAGGGGTAGGCGAAATTCAAATGGCCATAACGTTTTACCTAGTCATCCTATGGTTGCATATGACGCCTCAAAATGTTTGTCCTGGGACACTCTTTACAATGATATGTGTTATATGCAAATGAGGTCACTAATGAGGTCACCAGAGGTCAAACTATGAGGGAATGAGTTTTTTTTGTGAAAATGGTTCCAGTGAAGGGAAATGTTATCTCTGCAGCATACAATGACATTCTAGACGATTGTGTGCTTCCAACTTTATGGCAACAGTTTGGGGAAGGCCCTTTCCTGTTTCAGCATGACAATGCCCCCGTGCATAAATTCATAACAATATATATATATATATATATATATATATATATATATATATATATATATATATATATATATACATGTATATTGTTATGAATTTTGGGGTAGGGGAATATCTAGATTTAGGTAGATCTGCATATGTAGGTGTCCGGCTGTCGTGATAGGGAACCTCACCTGTAATAAGTTCTGTGTTTAGCCCGGTTTGTCGGATCAAGTGTGTACCTGTGATCATACAAGGATGATCGTGTGATAAATAGTTCTCGGGACTAAGATAATTCCCCTGTGTGTCAGACCTGGTGATCATACCTGTGCCCCTTATGGCAACGCACTCTTGTAGACATTATATAGGCCCATTAGTGCACCACATTAATTAAATCCCCACCTTACAATGACCGACCATAAGAACTGACTGGAAAGACAAGCAGGCAGCGGCCGCGCAGTGGTACATCATGGCTTTCACACATTGACCAGGCAGGCTGGGAGCCACGCCCAGGAGAACTAGTGATTGGCCAGGGGAGGGGCGAGCAACAAACACCACACCGATTGGCAGAGTAGGGGAGGACGTGCGATTGGTCAAATGAAGGGCAGAGAGCTTCTCCGTGATTGGGGGTGAGAAAGGTAAAGGAGCGACACACTGATTGGCCACCAACCGATGAGACCACGGCCAATCAGTGCAGAAGGCACAAACGAATGACCAACAAGCTACGCACTGGTTGGAGGGCAAGCGCCGGTGACGAAAAAGGGCGCGAAAGGCGGCAAGTAAGCGGCGCACTGGTTGGAGGGGAAGCGAGCTTACGTGAGGTGTGCGGGATCCCGATTTAGGAACATTATTTATTTACCATCGCGTCCATTGTTCTCGGGTCCGTAATAAATAGTCCTTTTGTACATTGTATATTCTGTTTTTGGTTTGATTTATTGATTTCAGGTTGAAGACGCCTGCGGCCGTGAAGGTAAGTCAGCACTGTTCATTCCGTCTCGCGTATCGGCTGCCATTGGATTGAATAAACGCCTCCATTACAGCTCGATTCCATCCGTGGTGGACACTCGGTCTTAACTGAGCCAGCCACACGACAATATATATTATATATATATATATATATATATATATATATATATATATATATATATATATATGTATATACACACATGTGTGGGAGCGTACGCTGGATCAGTGCGTCGCTGCGTCCTTAGACAACTCTTCAGCACCATCCCGACACACACCAGTGTGTGCTATGGAATGAGGTGTTTGTATGGTGGCTGGAGTGATATGAAAGCTATGTGTATTTATTTCTCTGTCACAGAGAAAGTGCCTTCACGGTCACGGTAGAAAAGGTGAGGGGGAGAGGGGAGTTAGCAAAGAGAATGATATGCAATGAGAATGATTGGTTATGATGGCCGGAGACTCTTAACCTGAGCCAGATTTAAAAATTTAAGCTGCGAAATTTAATCTTAGCAGAGGTTCTGACGACTAAAAAGCGTTAATTTGTTCTCCGCGTGTCTACGGATTTCTCCAGGTGGACAGCACAGATGAAGTACACCAAACACAAAAACGGCAAACAAAAAGATTTACCTTTAAATAGTCTTCTATGAATGTGAAAATCAAGAGTGCCATAGGCCATAAACTTCCTGATAACATTGCGTATGGTAGACACAGGAACATCAAAGTCTCTGGAGATGGACTTGTAGCCTTGAGATTGACCATGCTTGGCAACAATCTTGTGTCTGACCTCCTCAGACAATTCTCTTAGTCTAGTAGGAAGACTAGGTCCCCCTGCACCCCCCGGAGATATACTTCTAATCAGTGTTTCTAGATTGGAAAAAATGTGTAGAAAATGACTAGCTATGGCCCCAAGCTAAAATAATGTCCCACATACCATTTTTATGCAAATTACTGCTGCCATTATC
>NC_136261.1:232207083-232227083 GCF_964187855.1 Myxine glutinosa
TGTTTGATTTTTTTACCTTTTTCTCGTAAAAAAGGCAGGCCTTAGCTTTGGCCTAAAATAAAGCGATTATCGCAAACCTACAGGTAAATACCCAGACAATAAGAATGGAAATTCACACAGCTCAACTGGCTCACAAAGGACGGATAAAAGCCCTCACGAGAATGTTTAATTCCATTATCCTGCAGGAACAGCACGATCAAGCAGCCCAATGCTAAGCACAACAGTGCACATCACCGTACTTCCTCCCCGTCACCATCATGACCAAATCATCTTTGCCAACACATATTCACCACAGAAATGGTCACTGGCAAAAAAAGATTCTCCATGTCCATTGTATTCACATGCGGCCGTCTTATGTCAGAAGTGCTGTCATCCGCAGCAGGTGTGCGGCTCATTCCACAAATCAAAACGATTGTCATTTTAATGGCTGCGGTTGTGCAGTTCCAGCTGTGCATAACACCGACAAAGGGGCTGTAAATGTCTACTGGGCAGATGGTAAGTTTTGCAACAGTTACGCTCTTGTGTTACACAGGGAGGGGAGAACGTAGAATATTATTTGGATGAAAAGTGTGAGGTGGGGATGGGGGGGAAGAGGATGTGGAGAAGATCTTGGAATAATTGCTGCAGTGGCCTAAGAATACGGACAATGTATTTGAGAAGGTATGTTGCCAAATTCTTTATCATTGAAATGATCTTTGGCCCCATAGTGATCATTTTCATGGATGAACTTCACATGTTACATTTATGCAATATTGTGCCAATCTGAATATTTACTAGGTGCAGACCAATATTCGGATTTGGGTTGCCAAAGGACAGTACAGACTAAAAAGGTGAAATAGGATGTATTTTAATGACAAAGACTAAACTAGGTGGTATTCATAGAATACTTACCCTGCGCAGTCAACTTGGTGTGAGCCAACGCTTCTATTTTTTAACGTTTCTTTTTTTTTGATCCAATATGGCTGCCAGACCACGTGAGCGATGACATCATACTTTTATATTCTCGAAATAATTGTTGCATAGATCATGCTCAATAAATTTCAAACTGATCAGACTAAGCGTTGTCCCTGTCGAATTATGACGTCGTAATTATGGCACCAATGACGTCATCGTTAACAACACCTATTTCCCATATGGAGTTATTAGTCCCCTACCGGTCTACACCGGAGGGGACTATAGGTTTGCACACCGTCCCTCCGTCTGTCCGTCAGTCCGTCCGTCACACAAAGAACAGTTTTCCGGACTTTTTTTCTAAACGCTTAATGCTAATAATTTCAAACTTGGTACATGGTTTCCTCATGATAAGTTACAGATCAAGTTCGAACTTCACGACGTTTCGATCATTTTTGACAAAGTTATGGCACTTTGAACTTTGGGAATTCTGATAATTCTGATGATCCTTAACTCAGTGCCATTTTAAGTTTTAATTTCCTTTAAAAAAGATTTTCTCTGCAATAATAGGACCGATTGAGATCAAATTTTCACTGGAGGGACTCGGTCTGGAGAATATTTTAATGGTAATTATGATGTCACAGGTCACGTGGTTCGGCCGCCTTATTGTTTTTCATGAAAACACGAAAACCCCTTTCCCTCTGCAACGGCTGAACAGATCGAGGCCAAACTTTGCAGGCAGAATCGCATACCCGTGACGAACAAAAAAGTCAGCGAGCATGACCATGCGTCACATGGTTTCAGAGTTATGACGTTTTTAATCATGAACCTTTAAAACCGAGCTCCTCCCTCATTTTTGATCCAATCGAGGGGAAACTTCACAGATCTGTTCAGCATGCCAGTCTATCAAAATGTCCTTTAATTGCGATAGAGGACGTGGAATTTGCAATAGGGCACGTGGTTTGGCAGATATCGTTAATTATACGAAAATATAAAAAGAAAAAGAAAAAAGGATATCTCTTGAATCGCTGGTACCTCAGACCGTGAGTTGGTAATTATATAATTCACACAGTGCAATACGTGCAGGCCGCTCAACGGAGCGACCTTGCGGGCTTATCAACGAGGCGAGGCGTGACACACGTGTCTCAGCATACCTCAGATCAAGTTTGAAAACCAGCATCAACCGTGCATAAATTTGCATATTCGATCATTTTTGACAAAGTTATGGCACTTTGAACTTTGGTAGGGGACATGTATTGCAGCACAATACTCAGAATGCTTGTTTACAATGAGCCACGTTTCAATTTTTAAAATGCTGACACGGCACACACTTTACTTTACTGAAATGCATACACAAATGTTATATTTTCATCAAAAATCGTCGGAATTTCGCCAAATCTGTTTTGGTCGTGTGTTAATATACCTCAGCGATTGACAAATCTGAAATCAGAATTTTATTTGAGGTCAAAATGATCCCATGAGGTCGCTCCGTACTTTGCCTGCTCGTCATTTGCAGTGTGATAATTAATTCCATGCCCACTCTAGAAGACTCTTCTTCTTCACGCAATAACAACTTCTAGCTTCCAGACCGTACATACAATCATCTTGAAATTTTGCACACATGCTACACTTAATTACCTCAAATATAACATGAAGTTTTACATCGATCAATGAAGCGGTTCAAGAGTTATAATTTAAAAAAATATTTTCGGTTAATTATTTATATCTGCCAAACCACGTGAACTATCGCAAATTCCAAAAGGTGATTTTAGTAGACTGATATGCTGAACACATCTGTGAAGTTTCCCCTTAATAGGATCACAAATGAGGGAGGAGCTTGGTTTTAAAAGTTTATGCTTAAAAACGTCATAACTCCGAAACGATGTGACACATGACGTCATTCTCGCTGACTGTTTTTTGTTCGTCATGGGTATGCGATTCTGCCTGCAAAGTTTGGCCTCGATCTGTTCAGTCGTTTAGGAGAAAATTGGATTTTAGTGGTTTTTCACTCAAAACAATATGGCGTCCGAACCACGTGACCTACGACGTCATTATAATTTTATTTCTGCATCAATTTATACTGAGAAGATGCTCAAGAAATTTCATCCTGATCGGATAAAGTTTTTTACTTGTCGAATTATGACGTCATAACGGCGCCACCTATGACGTCATCATTCACATATGTTATTCCGCATGGAGAGTTATTTGCAATGAGACCTGTCTCAATTATTTCTGTGCTGCGGTTTTTGAGATAGAGGTGCAGTTTTGGTTTTTCCAAGATGGCGCCCATACCACGTGACCTGTGACGTCATAATATACACTAAAATATTCCACAGGAGGAGTCCCTCCTATGGTGAAAATTTCATGTCAATCGGACCAACGGTTGCCGAGAAAATGAATTTTTAAAATGCAGACACGCACGTACGTACATACGACGGACCGACAGACCCGAATGCTTAACCCTGAATTTTGCTTCGCGAGCGCAGGGTAATAATGTCTGTGACTAGCTGGGCCCATACGGCATCCAGTCTATTTTTAAAGACAGCAACTGGTGGTGCCGGAACCACGTTATAAGGGAGGGCATTCCACAGGTTCACAATTCGCCGGGGCAAGGCCGAGGAGTGGAAGGAAGTTCCTTTGCGCTCGCTGCTTGAAGATTTTCAGGAGGTGTCCACGCCATGGTCAGGACAGTCAGATAACATTAAGTCAGGACAGTCAGAAGAAGAAATCAACCCACAAACTGTTGTCCAGGTGGAGTCATTTTATTCAGATAATCGTCACATTCCGGTAACTGACATATCCCCACATCTTGGGAATTTCTATGTCACTAACATAACTCCATGTCTTGGAATTTCCTGCTCACTAGCATATCTCCATGTCTTGGAATTTCTCAAAGCAGCATATTCAGCAAAATGGATCGCCCGAAACCTCAGCATTTATGATTAATAGCAATGGCTGGAATCACATCTCAAGTGTCTCAACTTGTTCAACAACGATCCTGCTGGCTTTATTGCTCGTCTCGTAACTGCTGATGAAATGTAGCTTCACCACTAGTATTCTGAAAGCAAATTGGAATCAATGAAATGGAAGCACAATCACCCAAAATATTTTGCTCCCAATACTCAACCAGTAAATTGATAGCCTCAATTTTCTGGGGTGACAAAATAATCCTGCTGAAATTGCCTACATGCCTCACAAAACTACAACAACAAGGGAATATGACACCAGCATCACGCAAAAATTATGGCAGGCCATCAAGCACAAACACCAAGGGATGTTAACCAAAGATGGTTCCTCCTTCATAACTATGCACTTGTGTACAAGACCTATGTTATGCAGCCCACCATTTGGGACTGTAGCTTCAATCATCTGGGTACAACGGGTCAGCCTGGACTTGACCTCAAAAATATATGTAAGGTTTTGGACAAAACTTGGTGGACAGGTTGGGTGTGTGCCAAGGACGAATATTGATTCGATTTTGATGAAGATCCAGATCAAAACACAATAATTTAAAAAGTGGTTCTTTACGATCAAGAGAGGACCATAAAACTATATATAGCATGATATCTCAAAAAGTTATGGACAGATTCGGACGAAACGTGGTGGACAGGTTGGGTGCGTGATAAGGACCAATTGATTTGATTTTGGTGACGATCCGGATCCTGATCCAGATACAATAAATTTTTTAATTTTTAAGTGATTCTTCATAATTGAGCGATAGAGGCAAAAACTAAAGTACGAGATTTCAAAACGTTCGGGACGGATTATAACAAAACTTGGTGGATGAGTTGGATAGGTGACAAGAACAAGCCGATTAGATGTTGGTTAAGGTTCAGATGCACAAATGGCCTATCAGTGGGATATAAAACGTAAACTAGTAAGCCTGGTGGAGGTATGCTGACTCTACTAAGTGTCGTTCTAGTTATCAATGGAACACTCTCCTTCCTTAACCCAGTGTAGGCTGAAGTTGCCCAAAGTAGTGCCTTGGGCCAGTCTTGGTCATAATTTTCATAAACGACCTTTCTTAAAAAATCCTCTTCCTTTTTGCAGATGACTTCACATCACATTGTGTCAGACAGAACCCTCGCCCACGATTATGCAGAATGCAGTCGCGCCATTCCCTGCTGATCTGGAACTCATGAGTTGCTAATCTGATAAATGGAACATGTCCTTCAATCCTTAAAAAGTAGTCTCACCATGTCACTCTGGTTTAGATGGTTCGACAAATGAACACCTATACATTTCCACAATTAGCCACTGGAAGAAGTCCAGTTTTGAAATTATCTGCCTTGCCATCAGCCAATCCTTTCCTGAACCAACCATATAATAAAGCTGGCCTCCAAAGGTAACCACAGACGAGGCATCCTTCATCATGCCAAGTTATGCATATTTAACCAGAATTACCCACAAACTACAAGGCATTTGTCTGTAGCTCAAAGGAATGCTAATCTCCCTTTTGGGTCGGTTGCCCATTATCACATCTATAAATTCTGGATTCCGTTGACTCTAAAGATCTCAACATTATTGGCATCTTCTGGGATGAGGCTGTCGCATACACATCTCACATCACAGACAGGTCAGTTGTGTCTCTGGTCTTCACTGCCTCTAATCCAGTCGAGCTCCATCCACTCTCAGCCTTCCAACCCTCCATAATGACCCCAGGATGCACATGTTCTACCAGTAACTCCCTCCTGTTTAAACTTTCAAAATCCAGGCTGACTGCACACTCTTTTGTTCGTTATTCCTCCCATCTATAAGAACTGAATTTCAAAACTTGTTCTATCCCAATCTTCCATCTAAGACTTCAAAGGCAGGCAGTACATCCTAGTCTCATGTTGTCAATCATCGTTACCACCTTTATGGTGAACACAATTATGGTAGTGGGAGTGAAGAGGGAGCAAACACTCCATTACTTCAATAATGGAGATAGTCTGGTGTTGGCTGGTTAAGGTGGCTGGCTTGAGATCTTAGGGTCCTGAGTTTGAGCCCCTGTCATCCGTTGAATTACCACCAGTTGTTAATTCCCAAGTTCGTTGTTGGTTCCCCAAGTCAGTGTTCTGGGCCCTGTGCTTTTTCTGGTCTTCATCAATGATCTCTCTGACTCTTTGGAAAATCCTCTCTATCTCTTTGATGATGACTCCACCCTCTGCCGTTCCATTCCTCATCCCTCAGGTCGGCAGTCTGCAGCCTCCTCACTGCAGACCTGGAAAAAAAGCACAAACTGGTCAAACAAGTGGAACATGTCTTTCAATCCTGACAAATCTCACACTCTTACTAAGTCTCTCCGTAAAGACCGGCTGGACAACCCTCCCATCTACTTTCTCAACAATCCTCTCCAAGAAGTTCTGTCACTCAAGCTCTTGGGTCTCACCATCTGCCATGATCTTTCCTGAGAAAACCACATTTCCAAGCTGGTCTCCAAAGCCAGTCGCCGACTCGGCATCCTCCGTCGTGCGAAGTCCTTCCTTGGCACACCTGATCTCCTCACCACATACAAGGCTTTCATCCGCAGCTCAATGGAAAACTGCTCTCCCTTCTGGGCTGGTGCTCCTGCCTCACACCTAGCTCGGCTTCACGCTGTAGAAACCAAAGCTTTCAGTCATTGGAATCTCTCGCAATGAAGCTAACTCTGAGGGCCTTTCACTCACTCACGGCAGGCAGGTTGGTGGTCTTTCTGTCTTCTACCGACTCCTCTCCGGCCTAGCTCCCTCAGCTCTGTCTGTGCTCTGTCCCCAAAATATTCCTACAGGTCGCACAAGATCTGCCAGCAACCCTCTGGTGAAACTGCCAAAATCAAGACTCTCTATTCACCTTCACTCTTTCATTCCTCTTTTCTCCCACCTCTGGAACAAACTCCCTCACTCTCTTCAATCCCACTCCTCCCTCCAGGTCTTTAAAACAGCTGTTCACAAGCTGCTGCCTCTTCTCTCTGTTCAGACCTTTACAAAAATCACAAGCTGGTCACACACTTGAATATCTGTTCTATCTCCCTCTCAGGACCGTTTAGTAACTCTTGCCCATCCGTCCCCCCACGCCATCCATCTACTTTCTTTACAATCCTCTTGAGGAAGTTCAGTCACTTAAACTCTTTCACTCTCATGATTAGCCACGATCTTTCTTGGGCAAACCAAATTTCAAAATTGGCCCTCAACACCAGTTGCCGACTGGGCATCCTCCGTCATACAATGTTCTTCCTTGGCACACCTGCATTCCTATCCACCTACAAGGCCTTCATCCACAGCTTGATGGAGTACTGCTCTCCTCTCTGGGCTGGCTACCCTGCATCACACCATGCTCAGCTTGATGCCATAAAAACCAAGGCCTTCGAATATCATTGGTATCTCCTGTGCTGAAGCTATGGGCCTATCACAAGACATTAGTCCATAGACTATGGTCCTACTACAAGACAGGTCAGTGGTCTCTCTGTCTTCTACCGTCTCTTTTCTGGTCTTGCACCCTCTGCTCTTTCCGTGATCTGTCCCCACCCCCCCGCCCCCACCCCCACCCCCTCTCCCTCCCCAACGCCCCAGGCCCCAAGTTTCTCTGCAGGGCACACATGGTCCACCATCAACCCCCTTCTGGTGAAATTACCTAAATTCAGGATCACTGGCTCACCTCCACTCATTCGTTCCTCTGCTTTCTCACCTGTGAAACCAACTTCCACATTCTCTTCAATCTCATTCTTCCCTCCAGGTTGTCAAGACAGCTGTTCATCACCATCTCAGATCTTCCCCAATCCAAAACCATGATATTTTCTACCCTCATTAACCTCACACTCCACCCTACCTTAAGCCCCCATCCTTCTAAAGTTCCAGTTTCCCCCTCCTGAATCCATGTTGTCCACCCCATGCGTCATTTCCTGCCCTCATTCGTCTCCACACCCATTGTTTGGCTGTCTTCCTCTATCTTGTTCTTCAATACCATTGTTGTCCCCCCCCCCCCCCCTCCTCCCCCTCGTTCTCCTCTCTCAACTGCTCCTTTAGTCCCGTTGCGTCCTGATTCGTTCAGTGCACTAGCTCTTCCACAAGCCTCGATTCTGTATGCAAAAAAGGAGTTTTTCTGGGATCGGAGCAGTATGTTCAGGAAATAAAATTGGGAAGGCATTGTAGAGGTAATTATACAACGGCTTAATTTGTGAAAGAGCTTTCTTCCACACTTGTATTTTGGAGGCAATGTCATTGAAAATAATTTAGTGATCATAGTTTGCATTCGATTTGTTTGCAACCACAAGAGGTCTTGTTCAAAACAGTGCAGATACATCTGTTGAACTTTATCTGTGGATGGCATCACTGACTGAAGCTAAATATATTGTACATATAATATTACATTGTACATATAAATATATTGTCCTCTGGTTGACAGTAGCCAAGGCCTCATTGACATCAAGTGCTGCCTAATGGCCTATAGAACGACTCTGATACAGCACTTGCTTAAACAGAAGCTAACTGCCATGGCGAACTCTAGCATATTATCTGTTGTGGCAAGCGGACAAACTCAGCTACGATCTCAAACTATTTTTGATTATTCTTCAAGATGTAGACATATAAAATATCCCCAGGTTTTACCAGAGCCTTTTGAATGTTTGTTAAGGCCTTTCAGTAAGATGCCATATGGATCCTTACCACATAAATATATTTTCCAGATAACCACTATTTTTTAATGTAGTTTCAAATAATTATTTGAGCTGGTGCTTCATTCAAACGTTTATCATGGCTGACATCACAAACGTTTGGCAACTTCATAACAATGCTGCTAAGAAATGGAAATCGGCAAACGCAGTTGATGAAAAAGTAGCATTAAGTCTATTAGAGCTGTGGGGCAAGTTTTGATAGTAGGCCACATGGTGTTAAAAAAGCTAAACCCCAATCCAAATGCCTCCGATTTACTCAGTAATTTAAGTTGCAGAACCGTTTATTAATTTAGAATCAAGGTACTTTATGACAATATGCCATCCAATGGAGTGAAACGTTGGAAAGCGTCTGCCTGCTTCAACCTGTAGGGAATGTCATGTATCGTAACCGCATTACAAAAATGGCTGTTGATCTGCAATGGAGGCTAATGCCTAATCCCCTCCAATATCTTGACTAATCAGTTTTTCTACTCTACATTAGTCCTTTGCTCCTTTTATAATTGAAGTGCAGACTTGTATCACAGTTATATTGGAGCTAGAAGATACTGTATGTACCTCACAAGCATGAAGCAAAAAGTGGGGTTAAGCAATTGGGTCACTTTGTCTGTCTGTCTACATACAGTCACGTGAAAAAGTAAGTACACCCCATGTAAAATTTTGACTTTTTCAACATATTTCAACATACAGCTATTTGATCTTCATTTTAACAATATTGACAGATAAAGGTGATATAATATAACAAATATCATGAAACATTTACATTTTGTAGCCCATTGTATAATTTAAATAAACATAAATGCAAATTTCGCATGTGGAAAAAGTAAGTACACCCCTACATTTATCACTACTTCAAATACCGAAAATTAGAATCAGGTGCACCAGCTCAGGTGCAAATGATTAGAACATCATGAGAGAGGATCTTTGGAGGAACCTGTCTTATTTAAACCTCAGACATTTAGTTTGGTTTGCTCTTTGTTGTTGAAGTGTGCGGCGTCACAATGCCCAGATCAAAAGAGCTCTCTGAGGCCTTCAGAAAGAAGGTTATAGATGCCTACGAGTCTGGGAAGGGATTTAAAAAGATCTCCAAACAATTTGAAATCAATCATTCGACTGTCTGGAAGATCATCTACAAGTGGAGAAGATTCTAAACAACTGCCAACTGGTTCAGGCCAGGCCGCCTCAGCAACTTCAGCCCAAGAGCAGACCGCAAGATGCCGAAAGACGTCTCTAAGAACCCCAGAATGTCATCACGGGACCTACAGGTAGCTCTTGCCACTGTTGATGTCAAAGTGCACGAGTCTACCATTAGAAAGAGGCTGCACAAATTTGATCTACATGGGAGGTGTGCCAGGAAGAAACCTTTGCTGTCCAGAAAGAACATCAGGGCAAGACTAAAGTTTTCCAATGAACACCTCGGCAAAGACCAGCACTTCTGGAACAATGTGCTCTGGACAGATGAGTCAGAGGTAGAGCTATTTGCCCACAGTACCAGAAGACATGTTTGACGAAAACCAAAGACAGCATTTGACCACAAGAACCTGATACCAACTGTAAAGCATGGTGGTGGAAATATTATGGTTTGGGGCAGCTTTGCAGCATCAGGGCCTGGGCAGCTCACTATCATAGAATCCACTATGAATTCTTCATTGTACCAGAGGGTGCTTGAGGATAATGTGACGCCATCTGTCGGAAAGTTGAAGCTCAACCGAAGGTGGACCTTGCAACATGACAATGACCCTAAACATACCAGTAAATCCACCAAGGAATGGCTGAAAAGAAAGAAATGGAGGGTTCTGGAATGGTCAAGTCAAAGCACGGATCTAAATCCCATCGAGATGTTGTGGGGGGATTTGAAACGAGCTGTGCACGCAAGAAACCCCTCAAACATCGCACACCTGAAAGAATTCTGCATGGAGGAGTGGGCAAAAATTTCTCCCAGTCGATGTCAGAGACTGGTAGACAGTTATAAGAAACGCCTACTTGAGGTTGTTTCTGTCAAAGTGGGCAATACCACCGATTTTTTTGTATTTTTTTTTTTGTATACATAATCGAGGCTCGTGAAAGAGCTAACATTTAGAGCTAAGGTATTAGAGCCAAGGGTGTACTTACTTTTTCCACATGCGAAATTTGCATTTATGTTTATTTAAATTATACAATGGACTACAAAATGTAAATGTTTCATGATATTTGTTATACTACTGTGTTCAAAAAGTATCCGACCTTTATTTTTCGTGCGTTAAAAAAAAAGAAGCTAGGGAGGCGTTGATTGGTGCACGTATGTAGGCGATCCTAATGCACACGCGTGAATTTTTTCCCACCTGCAGAAGCTGTCATTCAACGGCAGACCGCCGATGGGTGAGGACATCTAAGTGAGCGCCGTCGGATTTTCGTTTTTGACAAAATGACGGAAAAACTTGAACAACGCTACTGCATCAAATTTTGATCGACGCCTCATTCGTCCATTTTGCGACCTCCCTCTCCAAGCGCCGCCATTACGTGCCTTGCCAGCAGCGTTCGCTGCCTTGCTGCTGAAGCTCGCTCAAACGACGCCATAAACCATGCGGTCAGGCTCGAGGAAAAAGGGGCGGGACGCCAAGAACAAGGTGTGGCCTGTCAACCAGCCGTCAAAGGCGTGGCCGGTAAGCCCTCACCAACCAACCAGGGCTGAGGTGAGATCACCGAAGGGCGTGGCTTTTTGGCTGGCGGAGTGATCTTGGCGCGCGTAATATAAGCGCGAACGAAAAGCCCTTTCACAGGACTCGCGTGCACACGGCAGTGGCGAAAGGACTTTGGGGACTACTCAGCGGCGCTCATTGCAAACGATCTTGGGAGGACTTGTTGGAGGCGCGCGCATTACAACAGAGGATTCACTCGCTGGCGCTGATAACGAACTTGAGAGGGGGTGCGTTTAGCACGCTGGTGCAGTTATTACGTACGCTGAAGGAAACCAGCCTCCCCCCCCCCCCCCCCCCCCCGCTATATGTAAGGTCCGCCTGCGTCCAACGATACGCGGAAACTGCCTGCCGGGTTTCGCCTGCGGAACCGGAGCCTGGACTCCATCGCCTGGACCATCTACCTGGACCTTTCACCCTACCAGCTACAATCCCCGTGTGAGTGTGTATGTTTGTCTAGGGTCGTAAGTTAAGACTATAGTGAAGCCTGCCCTGTGTCCTGCTTCTTCTTCTTCTTCCTGTACATTCTTTCCTTTCCTCTTCTTTTTTGGTTTGTAAATAAATTACCTTGTTCTTTCTTGGTTTTCCCAAATCGGATCGCCTCCGTCCTTTCTCTCCATTGAGTACCTGTGGCACGATTAGGAACCGCTATAATTGGGTTTAGTCTTTGTTAATAGCTCGGATCGCGGATTACTAACCGCTCGGCATTATCCATCATATCCATGGTTCGAGCGGGAGTTATTCCCTCGTTTCCGGCGGGCGTTAGTACTTAGGTAGCAGAGAACCCCTAGGCCTGGCAAGCCCTACCTAACGCCGCGCCGGGAAGGACGTTATAGCTTCCAGGACTCGGGACGGCCAGCTAAAAAGACAAGGGGATTAACCCCCCCCCCCCCCCCCCCGCCTTGATAAGGGGAGCGCCGACCCCCGAGATCCGTAACAACATATATATATATATATATATGTATATATATATATATATATATATATATATATATGTGCAGGGGAGGAAAGATAGAGGAAGAAGAAGCGGCACATTTTCCTGTCGGTCCCTGGCGCGCAGTCTTCAAACCTGCAAAGTAATAAATCCAACCAAAAAACGAATTGCTGTACAAAATAACACGGCTTTATTGCCGGACCCCGAGAACAATGGACGCGCCGGTAAATAAATAATGTTCCTAAATCGGGACGTCCCCACACACCTCACTTCAAGTACAAGCACAGGGGAAGAGTGCATCAAGGAAGCCATCGTGTTCTATCGTGGGGGACTTATCTCTGTCTGGCTGTCAGGAATCGTCAGGCTTGAGCACCGTTGTCCAACGCGGCTCCGGTTGGCGCGAAGCAGGACTCCCCGTGCCCCCGTTCACCTGGCCTCGATGCGTCCTTGTTCGCGCTCCACGAGGCCCACCAAGCCACCCGCTCGCCCCGGTCTCATCTGCTGGCGTGCCGCAGGCCTTCCACGCGACTTGAACGGTTGCGTGGAGCTCGCTCCTCTGGCCGTGTCTGGCTCCGTCCACGTGGAATCGCTCGCTTGTCCGGAACCAAGACGCGAGAATCGACGGCAGAGGACATGCACAAAGGCAACAGGAGAAGAAGAGCAGAGCGTACAAATCGAACGTCCGGCTACAAAGGGATCGCAAAACCGAGCCTAGAAGAAGGGGACATCGATGCTGGCGAGCTAAAATGTGACCGTTAGCTATTGTGTCCAGAATCAGAAGAACAAAGGGAGAGCGAGAATATCTCGGTCCACGACCATTTGCTATCGCATCCAACACGAGACCAGAAAAATGTCAGTTCGCAATTCGTGGTCTGGCTCGTCGTCTTAAGTCACCGGCCCTTCCTCGACCAATCACCAGTCCTCTCCCACTCCACCAATCGGCAACTTGCTCAATGTTTCATCGCCATGGGTGTCGTAATGTGCAGCCGCTTCCTGACTGCTCTTCCGGTAAGTCTTTTTTGCGAGAGGAAAATTAGTGTGTATGCGCTAATGGGGATGGATTCCTAATCTACGTAGTGTTCAAAAAGTATCCGACCTTTGTTCATAAAAGATACCCGCATCCAGATAAAGAATTTTTTATAATAATCTCGTTCAAAGTAGTCCCCTTGGGCTGCCACACACTTCTCCCAACGGTTCTGCCAGTCGGAAGCAGCGCTGGAACGCCTCTTTTGGGATGGCGCGCAGCTGGTCCGTCGCATTCCGCATGATGTCTTCTCTGGAGTCGAAGAAGACGGTCAGCATGACTTTGACATTGCTGCGGACCTGCCTTGCTTTTTTTGGCCTCGGGGATGTTGGATGCTTCCATTGTGATGACTGCAACTTGGTTTCTGGGTCGTACCCATAAACCCAGGACTCATCGCCAGTGATCACTGTGTTGAGGAAGCTGGGATCGCTGTTCACAGTCTCCAGCATGTCCTGTGCGATCTCCAAACGGAGTTGCTTCTGCTCAATCGTTAGCAGCTTTGGTACGAACTTCGCTGAGATTCTCCTGAAGCCCAAATCCTCCTTCATAATGGAATGAACGGTGTTGAATCTTGCGGATCGTTTCCACTTGGGAATCGCCAAGCTTTACACAAAATTTGATGCAGTAAGCGTTGTTCAAGTTTTTCCGTCATTTTGTCAAAAACGAAAATCCGACGGCGCTCACTTACATGTCCTCACTCATCGGCGGTCTGCCGTCGAACGACAGCTTCTGCAGGTGGGAAAAAATTCACGCGTGCGCATTAGGATCGCCTACATACGTGCACCATCAACGCCTCCCTAGCTTCTTTTTTTTACGCACGAAAAATAAAGGTCGGATACTTTTTGAACACAGTAGTACGTGTCTATGAGCGTTGCCATATGGGACAAATGGATGATCACAGAGGGAACGGCACACCGGGGAATTATCATAATCCCTACAACTACTTAACATGCCCCGCCCCTTCGTGGTGGGGACACGTATCCAACTTATCCGACATCCGGGCTAGACAGGTCCTCTACTTATTTACATCGAGATGGTTCTTGCTACCCACGATCATCGGAGCACCTACCAATGCAGATCTACCTGAATCTCTATATCCCCCTACCCAAATTTCATAACAATATACATACATACATACATACATACGTGAAGTGCATTCATAAAGTATTCAGACCCCTTCACTTTTTTCACATTTTGTTATGTTGCAGCCTTATGCTGAAATCGTTTAAATTCATTTTTTCCCTCATCAATCTACACTCAATACCCCATAATGACAAAGAGAAAACAGGATTTTAGAAAGTTTTGGAAATTTATTAAAAGAAAAAACTGAAATATCACATTGACATAAGTATTCATACCCTTTGCTATGACACCTGAAATTTAGCTCAGGTGCCTCCCATTTCTCTTGATCATCTTTGAGATGTTTCTACACCTTGATTGGAGTCCACCTGTGGTAAATTCAATTGATTGGACATGATTTGGAAAGGCACACACCGGTCTATATAAGGTCTCACAGCTGACGATGCATATCAGAGCAAAAACCAAGCCATGAGGTCGAAGGAACTGCCTGCAGAGCTCAGAGACAGAATTGTGTCGAGGCACAGATCTGGGGAAGCCTACAAAAAAAATTTCTGCTGCATTGAAGGTTCCCAAGAGCACAGTGGCCTCCATAATTCTTAAATGGAAGAAGTTTGGAACAACCAGGACTCTTCCTAGAGCTGGCTGCCCGGCCAAACTGAGCAATCGGGGAGAGAAGGGCCTTGGTAAGAGAGGTGACCAAGAACCCGATGGTCACTCTGGCTGACCTCCAGAGGTCCTGTGTGGAGATGGGAGAAACTTCCAGAAGGACAACCATCACTGCAACACTCCACCGATCTGGGCTTTATGGCAGAGTGGCCAGACGGAAGCCTCTCCTCAGTGAAAGACACATGAAAGCCCGCATGGAGTTTGCAAAAAAGCACCAAAAGAACTCTCAGACTGTGAGAAACAAGATTCTGTGGTCTGATGAAACCAGAGATTGAACTGTTTGGCTTCCGTCTGGCCACTCTGCCATAAAGCCCAGATCGGTGGAGTGTTGCAGTGATGGTTGTCCTTCTGGAAGTTTCTCCCATCTCCACACAGGACCTCTGGAGGTCAGCCAGAGTGACCATCGGGTTCTTGGTCACCTCTCTTACCAAGGCCCTTCTCTCCCGATTGCTCAGTTTGGCCGGGCAGCCAGCTCTAGGAGGAGTCCTGGTTGTTCCAAACTTCTTCCATTTAAGAATTATGGAGGCCACTGTGCTCTTGGGAACCTTCAATGCAGCAGAAATTTTTTTTGTAGGCTTCCCCAGATCTGTGCCTCGACACAATTCTGTCTCTGAGCTCTGCAGGCAGTTCCTTCGACCTCATGGCTTGGTTTTTGCTCTGATATGCATCGTCAGCTGTGAGACCTTATATAGACCGGTGTGTGCCTTTCCAAATCATGTCCAATCAATTGAATTTACCACAGGTGGACTCCAATCAAGGTGTAGAAACATCTCAAAGATGATCAAGAGAAATGGGAGGCACCTGAGCTAAATTTCAGGTGTCATAGCAAAGGGTATGAATACTTATGTCAATGTGATATTTCAGTTTTTTCTTTTTAATAAATTTGCAAAACTTTCTAAAATCCTGTTTTGTCTTTTCATTATGGGATATTGAGTGTAGATTGATGAGGTAAAAAATGAATTTAAACGATTGCAGCATAAGGCTGTAACATAGCAAAATGTGAAAAAAGTGAAGGGGTCTGAATACTTTCTGAATGCACTGTACATACCCATATCATAAATACCCAATCACGGCTTGACCCACGAGGAAACACAACATTAATTAGAACAGCACTCGGTAGAGCGCATACCTCCGCCAGGCTGAACAGCTTACATTTTGTATCCCCATTGCTCGGTTGTATCTGGATTCGGACCTGAACCAAAATCTAATTGGCTTGTTCTTGTCGCCTAACCAAATTGTCCACCAAGTTTTGTCATGTCGTCCACAACTTAAATATAAATATATATATATATATATATATAAATAATATATCGTTTTTGGCCCCATCACTCAATGGTGAAGAATCACTTTAGGAATTTAAAAAAATATCCTCTCCGGATACGGATTTCACCAAAATTGAATCTTCTTTGTCACACACCCAATCTGTCCATGAAGTTTCGTCTGAACCCATCCACAGACAGCCAGACATGGATGAAAACATAACCTCCATCAACCTTTTGTGGTGGAGGTAATTATGCAAGATGAATGGGAAAAAAAAGGTCACTGGTTCTGTAGGAAGCAGGGGGAGGGCAGGCGAGGCAAACCACACCCTATGAGAACATGCCAGAATGTCTACACAATTGTGTGTGTGGATTCACTGTGCAAACCTAACCTGGGCACCATCAAACTCAAACTTCTGGCACATGTGCTGTGAAACAGTCGTCACACTTATAAATACCTCGTACTAAAACGGGCTCACATTTTCCTTTTGGAAAAATGCATTTTTATAAAAATAGTAACAGTCAAGCTAAAGTGCACCAAAAAAGCACCCATGAACAGCGATTGGCATCAGGTGACCAAGGAAATAGCAAATTAAGCAAATCTTGGTCAGTGAACACAAGCTTATGGATATACTATTCGCGAAAAACAAGCGATTCGGCACACAAAGCAAGTAGCCACGTCGACTGGAGTAGAAGGGCATGTGGTGGGTACACCAATGTTTCCATTTGTTGTTTAAAGTTATTGCCCACAAGAGCTGAAGTACAAAATTTTAATATTTGCAAAAGTTTTCATACACGTAGTTACTTTTCACAAGTGGCAAACTATGAGGAGCTCAGCGTTTGGTTTGTCCCAAGCTAAGAAACTAGTTTAGCTGCCTCATCTAAACCAGTTTGACAGCACCTGAGGAATAAACGTTAAAACTGAAGAGAATACACCCGGAGAGAGACAGGTGGGACAAAAATACAGTACAGCAAAACCTGTGATTCATGAAACACAAACTACGGTATATGCCAACTGCAGGTGTGGCACAATCGATCGATATGCCACACATCTAATGTTGGGCTGCAGGTTACGCAAAGTACAAAGATGCATTTCACACAATCATATTACAAAATGATGGCAACCATTTCAAATGTTCCCACCTCCACCTCTTTTCCTCCTTCTCCGGTTTGTGGAACTGTCTTCGGGAGACGGTTCAATATCACTCTTCCCCTTGAGAGCTTCGACAGCATATGGTGCACCACCACCTCGTGTACCTTGATGCACAACTGCATATTTCCATCCCCCAATCACCAATCCGCGTGATCTGTTCTACCAAACCCAACCCTCTTAATTATACGACCTATTGATTCCCCTCCCCTCGTCCTTCCTGTTTGTTCATTACCTTGCTCATATCAAACTGTGGGGCCCTCTTGTAGGGTCAATAAGTCTGTGGGGTCCGTGGGGTCTTGTGGCGTCAATAAATCTGTGGGGTCCGTGGGGTCAATAAGTTGCCTTTTTACCCTCTGCCACCTTGCTCTCCGACAAGTTTAGATTTTGTATGCAGTACAATAAAAATTAACGTTGCAATATTTATGCCTTGAAACTACAATGCTTTTCGTGTACGCAATACATAAATGGCGCCTCGCTTCCTGGCACATGTGCTGTGAAATATCAGAAGGAACTGGGAGTTTTACTTCAGTAACTATTGCACAAATTAAAATGACGAGAAAGACCTACGGTTGGCAAACAGAACCAAAATAAACACCATCCGAAGGCTTTCAACACTGCCCACAGAACCAAGATGTGCTTTCTGGACAAAACATTCATGATGTTTCCAGTGGTGGCAGGGAGTCCTCGAGGTACGCACGCTCACCTCTGGGCTGTCCACCCTTGGTTTGAATCTCGACCCAGCTATAAATTGTCATCTTGGTGTTTAGCAGGCAGGTCGAGGCATTGATGTGTGTGCGCCTTAAAATGGGCGCCCCGTCTGATCACCTTAGTTGGTGGATGTTAAAGATCCCACGGTGTCCTTCGCAAAGAGTTGCTGAGCTATCAACGGCACCCTGAACGAATTCCAAATTTCTGCTTTAATCTCCAGGAGACACTGCATCGGTGGCGCAGCTGCAGCACAGCAAATAATATGACCTGCACCATGTGATGCATACAAAATAAGAAGAAGAAGACAAAGAATGCAAAACCTTGACCCATTCTAAAAAATTTTTTACAATAGCAATCGGTTTGAAAATAAATTGACCTCAAGAAGTGCCAACGGAACATGCGTTCAAAACGCACCTTTTCTTATATTGACCGATGCCAAAGGTATAACAAGCAATTACAATCCTTTTACAAACAGCACAGAGATTAAGGTACAAGGGGCATTCATAAAAGTTATATGAACAACATCTGCACAATAGTCCAAGTCACATCAAATACAGTACATTTTACGACTGCAGGGTGTCCCGATACATAGTCACTGTGCCCCTCTGTAAATTCTATGCAAATCGTGCAAAGCAGCCCAGCCGTTAATACGTAGAAATGACCAATGTGACGTTTGACGTGGATATTACGTCAGCACTTTACGTTGTTGTAATCCAGTTCTTTTTGAGAAGTGGATTCGGTACTAAGATGGTTTTGCCACTTGAGGCAAGAGTTTCGTTTTGGTGGAACATGTGTTTCATAGTGCAGGTGATTAGTGATGCTCCACATGGTAATTTGTAACACTGTATGGGCGTTAACATATTAAGAAGCCCGAGGAGATGCATTCTTAAGGTGTCCTGCGTAGCAGCACACAGAGCACTGAAGAAACGTCTGCACCTCCATCCATACAAAGTGACATCTGTGCATGAACGGCAAGAAAGAGACTACATCAAGCGTTCTGATTACTGCTGATGGTAGAGACTTTATTACTGCTAATGGAGACGAAATTATGGAAGTCACCTTTTTCGCAGAGGCATGGTTCCATATAGTGTATCTGGCTATGTAAACAGCCAGAACAGCAGTGTTTGGTCAGCAGAAAATCCACACGCGATGTTGGAATCACCATCGCATGATGTGAAGGTTGGTGTGTGGGGCGCCATATCACGCAAGCAGATAAAAAAAATTCCCCCCCCCCCCCCACCAGACGGTGAACTCTGAACACTTTTCCGACTTGATTATTTACCCTTTCATTTGGCAGCTGAATGAAGATGAAATTAGCAGCGCATATTTCCAACAGGACAGTGCCACTGCACCCCGGACCATTCACCTCCAGACTTTTGTCTTTGGGGACCAATGAAAGGCGCTGTTATTAAAGACAATGCCCACAGTCTGAACCAACACCAGGAAGCCATCACCAATTTCATCATCAATAATTCTCAAGCTGAGTTGAAGCGGGTCGTTGCGGAAATACGCAAGGCCATGTGGATACTTGTCTGTGTGCACGTGGATGCCATTTTCTACATTTATTGTCGGTAAAATTTCTTAAAGGTTGTTCAGTTAGTTTGTTCTGTTGCACAATTACTTTTGGGTTAGGATGTCAAAGTACACAGTGACCATTGGGACACCCTGTAAATATACATTGGAAAGAAAATTAATAACAACTAGAAAGAGCAATCAGAGATTGCAGACCCTCGCCATCACGTGTTTTCAGTGGTTTTTAAGGCTTTTGTGTTAAAACAAATATGGCGGCCGAACAACGTGACCGATGGCATCATTATTATTTTTTTCTCCACCAATTTATCCCTAGATGTGTGCCCCAGCCGGTGTGTGCCCCGGTTTAGAATAGGTACACCGTATCCCTGCGTGTCGTAAGAGGCGACTAAAGGGTTGGTGTCAGGAAGGGCATCCGGCCATGAAAACATTGCCTCAAAAAGGAAACCATGA
>NC_136261.1:232232083-232262890 GCF_964187855.1 Myxine glutinosa
AATCTGGTGAGTTTCTTTTACACTTCGGTGATTTATTTGTTAAAAGAACCATGTCACTGATTGTCTGTCGCAGCAAGAAGTCAACAACAGGATTATATCACAGGTGGCTTGGCAAAATGTACGGACAGGTGCATTTGATGATTGCCTTCCCAGTCGGGTATACAATGGTTGTTGCGTTCTGTATTTGTGGAAAACAACTGCTGCACGTCTCCAAAAGTTATTGCCGCTTCCTCTGGAGATGGTCCGTCAACTCGACAATGCTGTTTGTCATGTTGCGGATATGGGATTTGCATCCATCCATATCCGCTTGTAAATATTCCCCTATTTCCTCAATACTTCCCAACTCTCCCCAATCCCCCATTCCCTAGTCCCATTTTCTGTAAACAACACTCTGTAGACCCGACCTCCCCCTATTTCCCCCATTAAATGTCGCATCCAGGTCCACCGCATCTCATGTAAGACAACTATAGGACATCTTGCTCGTTATTCTTAGTCTATGTCAGTTAAGGATTCGTTTCCATTCATTCTGACCCTTCGTTGCACCAGAATGTGATTGTATGGCACCGTTAGGAAGTTTAGGACCTCCCAATACCTCCCCGCAGCTCTTCCTCACAGTTCTCTTCAACAACAACAACAACAACAACAACAACGAGCGCAGGGAGTGCGCGTCCTCAATCCGGCTTGGTTGGTAGGAGTGGTGGGAGGGCACCAGGCCTTCCCAACGAGCCGCCATCGGACATGTGCTCGACGGGGTTACCAAACAGGGGCTCCCTGTCGGCTCCTCGTCAAGGGCGGAGCCCGGTAACCCCCGCACCCAATGGAAGCGGCGGACCGGCCCCAGTTGGGGCGGAACCAACCAGCCGAGGGCGTGTCACTCCCCGTGGAGCATGCGCAGAAGAGAGAGAGGTGACATGAGATGCGCGCCGAGCTGAGAGAAAGCAAGACGTCCCCTCCGAGCGCTGTGAGACCTCCCTGCATCTTTGGACTGTTTTTATCCTGTCCCCGAGCCAAGGTGCACCTTGTGCCATCGACCTACCTGTCCATCCCTGCCATCAATCCCTGTGTAAGTCTACCTTGTCCGTTTGTCCGTGGTCTGTCTGGGTTAAGATAAGACTGTATTTAAGTGCCCATCTCTTCTGTGTCTTTACCTCATTCTGCCTTGTAATCTACCCCCTTTTCTCCACCACTGTAATTATACCCTCCTCCGGAGGTCTTGAGAACTGTACTGCATCGTTTCATCTTTCCCAGTCGTCGTGTCCTTTCTATCATTGATTTGGCAGAGCGCGATTTGGCCAACGTCTGGGTGAATCGGGTGAGTCGGGAAGAAAGGGGGAACAACTGTTCGGCCGCGGTTACCTCCGCTCGGTAAATAACATCCAAGCCGCGGTCCGTAACAACTGGTGTCGAGGAGTGGGATACGAGGCCCGAACCAAATCTTTAAAAAAAAAAAAAACATCTAGACAAAATTTGGTCAAAATTATAAAGTACCGAAATTGCTTTTGTTTTACAAAAACCCGAATTTTGAAAGTCGCGCTATGGGAGATCAAGACGGCTGGGTTCCGGTAGAGGAGAGTGAGGCAGGGTCGATCCAGGACCAAATTGAGGGACATGAGGAGAGCGAAGCAGTGAGGGCGGCAGGTTCGCAAAATGGCGGCGCTAGGCATGGGGAAGAGGAGCGCGAACAACAGGTCGGCGCCGCGCATGGGATTGCGGTAGCGGTACCCGTGCCGCCGATGGACATGCAAGTCCTCATGGCGCAAATAGGGGCCCTGTTGGCCCAGAATAGCGAGAAATTAAGGAATGACATGGGGTCCAATAGCGAGAAATTGAGGGAGGACATGGGGGCCAATAGCCAACGGTTAGAACAAAGAATGGGGGCCCAGATCGGAGGGTTAGGGAGTAGAATAGAGGGATTAGACAATAGATTAGGGGAAATACAGGAGGGGTTAACGGGGGTAGAAAACAGAATGGCCGCTCAAGAGAATCAAATGGAAGGGATGAAAAAGGGGTTAGAGGGGTTAGAAAACAGTATGGAAGGCAAATTGAGGGACATGAGGGACCAAGCGGAAAGGGAAGTTAAACAAATGGGGCAGCAGATAGAGGGGGTCAGAATGGGGGTAGAAACTAAATTGGATGCTCACAGGGAGGAAATGGAGCAGATGAGGGTGGCATCTGGGCAGGAGATGCAAGTGATGGGAGGGGAGATCAGAAGAGGTGTGAGTGAGGGGGTCGGAGGAGTGCGCGAGGAGGTGAGGCACTGTGAGGAGCGCATGGAGAAGGAGGTGAGAAAGGGGACTGTAAAATTGCAAGGTGGTATAGAGGAGTTGACGCTGGGAGTAGAACAGCTGACAGTGGGACAAAAGGAGTTGGGGGACCAGGTAAAGAAGAACACAGCGGTAATAGAGGGTTTAAAATCAACACAGAAGGAGATGAAAAAGGACGTAGGGGAAATTAAAAAAGAGTGTCAGACGGTACATGAGGACCTGACGAGGAAAATGAACAAGGTGGTAGAGGTGATGGAGGTTAAAGAGTGGGAGGTGCGGGAGGTGCGGGAGCACATAGAAAAAAATAAGGTGGAGTTAGAGGAAGAACTTAAGGGGGCGCACGAGGAGATGAAGGAGGTGAAGCAGAAATTAGAAGAAGTGGAAGAAGGGGTGAGCGAAATTAAGAAGCGACGGAGAGAGGATAAGAAAGAGATAAAAGAGGAAGTAAAAGAATTGGTCCAAAGTCTGTGTTCGGATCGTGATGATGTGCTCATTAACCGGATGAGGGATTCGCAGGTGATGAAGGAGAAGCGAAGAGAAAGAGGACCCGGTGTAAGTGGTGACCAATATGGTCGTGCGTATGATGCGCCAGGTGATTTAATAAGCTTGGGGGTCGAGATGGACCCGGATGTTCGTGAGAAGCCAAGAGTGAGGTGTATGGCTGGTCCGGAGTGTATGGAACGAGGGTGCGAGCGAGAGGGTCCGGTGATGGGAGAGGAGCGAGGTGTGAGTGAGCAAGGTTGTGGTGGTATGGAATGGGTAGCGGGTTGCGGAAGCGTGACCCATGCATCGACACCAACAGGGGTAGTTTTTAGAGGGACAGGGGAGGCACGGGAGCCCCTTGGGGGTAATGTACTGTGGGGGCCCAGCCGGTTCGGCACCGCGCTGACCCCGCAAGGGGCGACGCACGGGGTCCGGCAGGCGGGCAACGACTCACATCCGAGGTGGTCCCACAAGGTCCCACTCGCGCCGTATGACAGTGGGTAAGGGTGGCATCCCTGCCACCCTTCCCATGACGGGGGCAAAGGAGCAATAGACTTATGGGGTTTGGCAGTGAAAACTAGCCCGGGAGGGTTAGGATATTGTGTGTAGGGACCTAGAGAAGATGACCTTAGGTAACGTTAAGTTTAGGTAGTGACAATGATACCTGTAGTGGGGACGCAGGTAGATTAGTTTGGATGATAATGACGTGGTATGTGCTTAGTTTAAAGGGAAGACAGGGAGCACTAAGTTAGCAGGGCAACAGGTAGATTAGATGATGCCGTGTGTGTGGTTAAAAGGTGTGATTGCACAGGTGTGCAACTGGACAGGTGTAAGGAGCAGTGCGTGAGTGAGTGATATTGATGTGTGCTGTGTTGACCAAATTGTCCAGGAAGGAAGGAGGGTGCAAGTGGCACCAGGTGTGATTGCACAGGTGTGCAACTACAGGAGGTATGGAGAACAGGTGTATGGAATAAATGGTCTGGAGTATATGGAGTATTGGAATGGATGGTCGTGGAGTGAGTATGGTGGAAACTGTGGAGTGGAGTGGATGGTGCGAAGGTGTGGATGGGGGAAAGGAGGATGGACCCCATCACGAATACCCGGGGAGGGTAGTGTAAGTGTTAGGTAGAGGGTATAGGTAAATTGTGGTTGGATATTGGCATCTGTGGTGCGGGTGGAAGAATGATGTTTGGATGGGTGCATTAGTGTTGTGGAAATGGCTGGGCGTGTAGCCTGTTAGTGTGTGCAGTTGGTTTGGGCACTCCACCACTGTGAGGATGTCGGCCAGGTGAGGCCGCAGGTGGGCTCTGGGAGCCGGTAGAGTAGTTGTGGATGGGGCCCGAGGATCCGGATTCCGGAGGACGGACCCGGGCAGCCCAGTGCCAGAGGGCACCAAGGGGTGACAGAGCCAACAGGGGCCTTCCCCAATTAGATAGGTTAGGGTGAGGAGCTAGGTAAGCTTGGGTGGCAACTACAGTGGTGGAGGTGTGCAGGTGGGTAGACCTGCTGAGAGAGCTACACGTCACAGCCCAGAAATTGTGCAAGAGCACCGGGAGATGAATCGGGGGAGTGAGACCCCAAATTGAGCAGCACCACAGATGGTCAATGGGATTTTGGTTCTTCGAACCACATAGAGTAATGAGGGCCAATGGTTTGGCAGGAGAAAGACCCCGGGTAATGTAAAGTTGTTAAAGTCATTTAGGAAATAGTTAGGATTGATGAACCTGTCGCACCATATGCAGCCACTTACCTGAGGTGATGATGATGGCTCCACACCTGTGTTTTCTTTGTTTTGTGTTGCAAGAGATGAGAATTGCTGTTTGGATTTGTGAGACGCATCACGACGTGGATGAGACATTGGGGTGATTCCATCTCTCCCTCCTTAGGAGGGACTGATGATGAATTGGTGATGGCAAATTTTGATGTTGAGTTGGAAATGGCAAATTTTGCTGAGAGTTGGAAATGGCAAATTTGATTGGTTAGGAGGGAGAGAAGACGAATTTGGTTTATGGGAGGAACGGGGAAGACAGTAGGGACGTTTGTTGATGTGTAAAGTAGATGTTTATGGGTAGTGTTGTGTTTTGTGGATACAGTAAGGGGTAAGGGAGGGGCAATGTAGGTTACCTGGTGGGGGGGGGGGGGGGGGGAGTACGGTAGGAACGTACCTGTCTCACCTGGTTCCCATGTGCCCCCAGTGTGCATTACCTTGTATTGCGTGCACTTTTGCGCCCTTACCACCTTACTCACTTGTCTTCTTTTGTCTCCCACCTCCGAGGATCTGGCTTTGGGGCAGAGAGAGAGGAGAGAGAGGTGCTGGCTCCGCAGTTGTGGGCCTGTACTTCCGCTGCTTGCTGCCTGGATCGATACACCATATGGACCGCAATTTTTGTGGCCGCCCACAATGGACCGCAGTTCTTTTGCGGTCAAGCACCACCCGTTGATGGACCTCTGGGTCAACGTGGCACCTATGCCATACAGGTGAACCACTTTTAGTTGGCCCCCCTGACGGCCACAATTCAGAAATGGACGCGGTTGGCGCCTTTCTTTATTTCTAAAGAAGCCAGAAGGCCAAGTGCACTCCATGAAGGCAAGACCAGCGGCAGAACATCGGCCGGCTGCGACACCACCGGTGACCATGGACACTTGATTGTGCATTGTTATTGAACACTTTATTGGTGCACCGGATGGTGCTGACTGTGCATAGGGGGGTGGTGCTTTTGGTGCTTGGAAGGGGTGCTCTGCACATTATTAAAGGCCGTAGGGCCACAGGGCACTCGTGGGTTGGTGTATCGATGCTGGCATGCGTGCTCTCCCTATGCATAACATCTGCATGTGTTCCTCAAAGAACAGGTCCTGGATCGTAGTGTAAATATCAGTGTAGTCTTGTATAAATGATGCTCCCTACCGGCTGTATGTTTAGTTTGAGGATGCTTTCCGCGATTCGGTTATCCTGTGGGTGTGTTTCTGTTAGGAGAAGGGTGCAACGTCGCAGGGGGACATATTTACTCATTTGTGAACATCTGTAAAACTGTCGCACACAGGGTTGAGTTAATAGTAGAGGGAACTACATCTGTGTGCCACACTAAAGTAGGTAAAAATTTATCGGGTCGGGACGCCCCGAGGTCGAGAAGGGTGCAGTGTTGCGGATATGGGATTTGCATCCATCCCTATCCGCTTGTAAATATTCCCCTATTTCCTCAATACTTCCCAACTCTCCCCAATCCCCCATTCCCTTGTCCCATTTTCTGTAAACAACACTCTGTAGACCCGACCTCCCCCTTTTTCCCCCATTAAATGTCGCATCCAGGTCCACCGCATCTCATGTAAGACAACTATAGGACATCTTGCTAGTTATTCTTAGTCTATGTCAGTTAAGGATTCGTTTCCATTAATTCTGACCCTTCGTTGCACCAGAATGTGATTGTATGGCACCGTTAGGAAGTTTAGGACCTCCCAATACCTCCCCGCAGCTCTTCCTCACAGTTCTCTTCAACAACAACAACAACAACAACAACAACAACAACAACAACGAGCGCAGGGAGTGCGCGTCCTCAATCCGGCTTGGTTGGTAGGAGTGGTGGGAGCGCACCAGGCCTTCCTAACGAGCCGCCATCGGACATGTGCTTGACGGGGTTACCAAACAGGGGCTCCGTGTCGGCTCCTCGTCAAGGGCGGAGCCCGGTAACCCCCGCACCCAAAGGAAGCGGCGGACCGGCCCCAGTTGGGGCGGAACCAACCAGCCGAGGGCGTGTCACTCCCCGTGGAGCATGCGCAGAAGAGAGAGAGGTGACGTGAGATGCGCGCCGAGCTGAGAGAAAGCAACACGTCCCCTCCGAGCGCTGTGAGACCTCCCTGCATCTTTGGACTGTGTTTATCCTGTCCCCGAGCCAAGGTGCACCTTGTGCCATCGACCTACCTGTCCATCCCTGCCATCAATCCCTGTGTAAGTCTACCTTGTCCGTTTGTCCGTGGTCTGTCTGGGTTAAGATAAGACTGTATTTAAGTGCCCATCTCTTCTGTGTCTTTACCTCACTCTGCCTTGTAATCTACCCCCTTTTCTCCACCACTGTAATTATACCCTCCTCCGGAGGTCTTGAGAACTGTACTGCGTCGTTTCATCTTTCCCAGTCGTCGTGTCCTTTCTATCATTGATTTGGCATAGCGCGATTTGGCCAACGTCTGGGTGAATCGGGTGAGTCGGGAAGAAAGGGGGAACAACTGTTCGGCCGCGGTTACCTCCGTTCGGTAAATAACATCCAGGCCGCGGTCCGTAACAATATATATATATATATATATATATATATATATATATATATATATATATATATATATATATATATATATATATATATATATATATATATATATATAGCCTTGGCATTTAATATGGAATATATTATTTTTTCTTGACTTGGGTTTACTTTCTTAACTCAGTATATCAATCTGGTGAGTTTCTTTTACACTTCGGTGATTTATTTGTTAAAAGAACCATGTCACTGATTGTCTGTCGCAGCAAGAAGTCAACAACAGGATTATATCACAGGTGGCGTGGCAAAATGTACGGACAGGTGCATTTGATGATTGCCTTCCCAGTCGGGTATACAATGGTTGTTGCGTTCTGTATTAGTGGAAAACAACTGCTGCACGTCTCCAAAAGTTATTGCCGCTTCCTCTGGAGATGGTCCGTCAACTCGACAATGCTGTTTGTCATGGAGTGGTGGCTTTACGAAATTACGGCATGAAACAGCGTGCTATTGCTCGGCAGTATGGCATCACTCGAGGTCAGGTGTCAAAGATCCTGAAACGAAATGCTCAGAGGGGTGTCCCTACTCCATTACTGAGGCCAGGACGTCCCCGCAGACCCACAAGGAGGGATGATCGCCAGCTGCACCGGTTAGTCCGCAATGGCCGTACCAAGTCAGCTAATCGGCTTAGGGCTGAGTGGCAGCAACTGACAAATGTGCCTGTATCCAGAAGGCTAGTCAACCAACGACTGGTTCAAGCAGGCTATCGTGCCAGGCGTCCCCTGAGAAAGCCATGCCTGACCAGACAACACTGCCAGCACTGATTGCAGTGGGCCAGAGAACACCGTCAATGGCAGCCAGGACACTGGAATCACGTGATCTTCAGTGACGAGTCTAGATTTCTGGTCTATCGTCAAGATGGCCGCGTCCGAGTGCGCAGACAAGTGCATGAAGCCTACAACAAAGATTGTATAGTGCCAAGAGTCCAAGCTGGAGGTGGAGGGGTGACCGTTTGGGCTGCTTTTCATGCAGGGGGGCAAAACTGACCTGGTTGTTCTGAATGGAAACCTGAACCAGTTCAAGTACAGGGCCATTCTGGAAGAAACATTGCTTCCATTTGCTCGTGCAGCCTTTTGAGGAAACTTTGTCTTCCAAGATGACAATGCACGGCCTCATCGTGCTCGCATGATCCAACACTTTCTTGCTGACCGTGGTGTAGAGCATATGGAGTGGCCTGCCATGTCCCCGGATATGAATCCGACAGAGAACTTGTGGGCAGAATTAACGCGTCAAATCGACCACTTGGACCAGCAGCCGACCTCTGTGCGTGAATTGCAGCAGTCTATTGTCACTGCATGGCAAGCGATTCCTGTCCAAACCTTGGCATATCTCGTGAACAGCATGCCTCAACGTGTACACGCTCTCCTGAATGCTCGTGGGGGTTACACGAAGTACTGAACTGTAATTTTACTGTCCATAATCCCAGTCGTAATTTAACTTTTGTTTTTGTTAAAAAAAAATTGGGCTAATGTGCAAAATAACGAGATACTTCTGGAAAACGCACAGAAGTTTAACACAGTACTGTCCGTGAATTGAGTTCGATATCAGTTTACATCACTTTCAAGGATCAATTTATTTGTTTCCAAATGTCAAATGTGGCTTTTGTTTCTTTTAAAGGTCACATTAACAAAATCTAGAATAATTTCAACATAATTCCAATGAACTTTTGGTTCTAAGTCATCTTGAAAAGTAAGTTCACCCCCCAAAAAAATATTCCATATTAAATGCTAAGTCTGTATATATATATATATATATATATATATATATATATATATATATATATATATATATATATATATATATATACATATATATATACATATATATATATATATATATATATATATATATATACAATATATATATATATATACACACACACAGACTTGGCATTTAATATGGAATATTTTTTTCTTCTTGACTTGGATTTACTTTCCTAACTCAGTATATCAATCTGGTGAGTTTCTTTTAAACTTTGGTGATTTATTTGTTCAAAGAACCATGTCACTGATTGTCTGTCGCAGCAAGAAGTCAACAACAGGATTATATCACAGGTGGCGTGACAAAATGTACGGACAGGTGCATTTGATGATTGGCTTCACAGTCGGGTATACAATGGTTGTTGCGTTCTGTATTAGTGGAAAACAACTGCTGCACGTCTCCAAAAGTTATTGCCGCTTCCTCTGGAGATGGTCCGTCAACTCGACAATGCTGTTTGTCATGGAGTGGTGGCTTTACGAAATTACGGCATGAAACAGCGTGCTATTGCTCGGCAGTATGGCATCACTCAAGGTCAGGTGTCAAAGATCCTGAAACGAAATGCTCAAAGGGGTGTCCCTACTCCAATACCGAGGCCAGGACGTCCCCGCAGAACCACAAGGAGGGATGATCGCCAGCTGCACCAGTTAGTCCGCAATGGCCGTACCAAGTCAGCTAATCGGCTTAGGGATGAGTGGCAGCAACTGACAAATGTGCCTGTATCCAGAAGGCTAGTCAACCAATGACTGGTTCAAGCAGGCTATCGTGCCAGGCGTCCCCTGAGAAAGCCACGCCTGACCAGACAACACCACCAGCGCCGATTGCAGTGGGCCAGAGAGCACCGTCAATGGCAGCCAGGACACTGGAATGACGTGATTTTCACTGATTAGTCTAGATTTCTGGTCTATCGTCAAGATGGCCGCGTCCGAGTGCGCAAACAAGTGCATGAAGCCTACAACAAAGATTGTATAGTGCCAAGAGTCCAAGCTGGAGGTGGTGGGGTGACCGTTTGGGCTGCTTTTCATGCAGGTGGCAAAACTGACCTGGTTGTTCTGAATGGAAACCTGAACCAGTTCAAGTACAGGGCCATTCTGGAAGAAACATTGCTTCCATTTGCTCATGCAGCCTTTCGAGGAAACTTTGTCTTCCAAGATGACAATGCACGGCCTGGCCTCATCGTGCTCGCATGATCCAACACTTTCTTGCTGACCGTGGTGTCGAGCATATGGAGTGCCCTGCCATGTCCCCGGATATGAATCCAAAGAGAACTTGTGGGCAGAATTAACGCGTCAAATCGACCACTTGGACCAGCAGCCGACCTCTGTGCGTGAATTGCAGCAGGCTATTGTCACTGTATGGCAAGCGATTCCTGTCCAAACCTTGGCAAATCTCGTGAACAGCATGCCTCAACATGTACGTGCTCTCCTGAATGGTCGTGGGGGTTACACGAAGTATTGAACTGTAATTTTACTGTCCGTAATCCCAGTCGTAATTTAACTTTTGTTTTTGTTAAAAAAAATTTTGGCTAATGTGCAAAATAAAGAGATACTTCTGGAAAACGCACAGAAGTTTAAAACAGTACTGTCCATGAATTGAGTTCGATATCAGTTTACATCACTTTCAAGGATCAATTTATTTGTTTCGAAATGTCAAATGTGGTTTTGGTTTCTTTTAAAGGTCACATTAACAAAATCTAGAATAATTTCAACATAATTGCAATGAACTTTTGGTTCTAAGACATCTTGAAAAGTAAGTTCACCCCCACAAAAAAAATATTCCATATTAAATGCCAAGTCTGTATATATATGCTAGCAGAAGTATCCGGCATTGCCGGGTGGGGGAGGGGAGGGGGAAGGGGAGGGGAGGGGAAAAGAGGGGGGGAGGGGAGAAAAGGGGGGGAGGGGGAGGGGGGAGGGGAGGGGGGAGGGGGAGGGGAGGGGGGAGGGGGAAAATGGAGGGGGAAAAGGGAGGGGGAGGGGGAAAAGGGAGGGGGAGGGGGAGGGTGAGGGGAGAATGGGGGGGGTAGGGTGGAGGGGGAAGGGAGAGGGAGGGGAAGACGGAGGGGAAGGGGGAGGGAAGGGGAGGGCCAGTCAACAATGACGTTGCAGTTCTCATGGTCGGAGAGCAGCACAACAATCGCGACATCGTCCTGCATCTTCGCAACAGCACGAAGCGGATTTTGGAGACTCACCGATCCTGTGACGCCCTCCAGTACCGGCGTTGCCGGGCGGGGGAAGGGAGACCCGTACATTACACACATTACAACATTACACACACACAAACTGTGTTTAATGTTCAATGGTCTGGTGGTGGGGATGGAACATCACGTGATCGCTCTGAGCGAATCAGCGCGCTGCTCTGCCACCAGGTCAGATTCCGTGTATAATATTCCTCGCTGAAATGCGCTGAGGTAAATATGAATAAAAAATATGGATCTCGTCAAATATTTTTAGGTCAGCCATGTCCTTCCCAGGCTCAATGGCCATGTCTGTGCCAAATATCAAGTACGTGAGCCTCTCCGTTTAGGAGTCTATCGGTAACATTACACACACACAAACTGTTTTTATATATATATATATATATATATATATATATATATATATATATATACTGTATATATATATATATATATATATATATATATATATATAGTGGGGCAACTTCGCATAACAATTGTGCATTTTGTGAGGGAAGCACCAAATTTGGCACACTAGTAGACTATCATATTATGAAAAGATCTGGATATTGGGCCATCTCAGATTCAGAGATTTGATTTTTGCAAGATTTCGATTCGATTGGGATCGAAGAGAACACCTTCTTCGTCTTCTATACAGTGAAGTTGCCAGCCCTGAATTCTCTGGCTACATCTGGGTGCTTCATTGGGAGTGCAACCATGTCCCTCAGGTGAACAGGGACCCACCTGGCATAGTGTGTGTGGTCTAAGGCATGGAACCATGGGACCAGTTCCGTCAGGGCATCAAGGTACATCGTGAATGAAGCCTGCCGCAGAGAACGCACGTAGACCAGTACTGAAAGTTGGGAATGTCTTCTCCTCTCTGGTGACACCAGTCTTCGAACTCAGGCAGGTCCTCTGCATCATCAGCATATGTCATACAGTGGCATTCATACGCACGGTGTTGCAGGATGTGCAGTGCCGCTGCAGTGATTTGATGAGCTCTTCTTGTGTGGGTGACGTGGGCAGCTCGCAGGAAGGAGTCGGCCGTCCCTGGCGTTGTAATCTCAACTTGCAAATCTGCAAAATCTGCAAATCTTGCAAAAATCAAATCTCTGAATCTGAGATGGCCCAATATCCAGATCTTTTCATAATATGATAGTCTACTCGTGTGCCAAATTTGGTGCTTTCCTCACAAAATGCACAATTGTTATGCTATATTTAGCTTAGCTGCCGGACTAATATACATATATGGCCTTTGCAATCTTTATTTTATTTCAATTGAATTATATACTTCAACACAAATCACCTTCTTGTCACTTCCAGGAACCTCCAGTTTTGCAGTACCTGGACATGTTATATAAGGTGGTGTATAAGACTGCTTCAAAACCCCTAAATTTCCAGATTTTTTTTGAAAACACACTTTAAAATCATTATTTTATTTCAATTGAAGCATATTCTTGAACACTGCGTGGGGTAACTTGTTCTATGAACTCTCTAGTTACATTAGATGTCGTTATGGTCAAACATCCTCATGAACAGGTGCGGCTAACTGAGTACACATACAAGGTACAAAAACAGCTTGTGCTTAGTTGTAATTATAAAGTGAATTATAAGCATGTCGTGGTCAAATTGGACAATTTTGTATAACTGTGTCAAGGGTATGCATGGACGGACAGACGGATGGATGGAAGGACATGTGCATAGACAGGCATATGCACAACAATATCCTCTCCCTTTTGGTGTGTGCGTTCCTTCGACCAGCAAGATGGTAGACACCTGGCTGCAGCAACTATCATGAGTAGACCCAGCACTTTAACTATCCAAATCATACAAATCAATGACTGTATTATTTTAAAGTCCATGACAGGACAAGACCAATGAAAGAACAAGGTCCAGTATACAAATAACCCCGCTTTACATACAGGCATCAAAATATAAAGAAATAGGCGGAAACTGCATTCAATATTGCTGTGACACCCATAGTTAGAGTTTCCAGTTTATTACCTCTCATGGAAGCTTTGCCAAAATATATCAAAGAGAAAAAAAATAAAACAAGTAAGAAATTAGCTCTGCATGAAGACTCCTATATAGAGCTGAGTCTCCAAACTCCTGTCACATTCCAACCACAGGTGCTACATTGAAACTCAGAGTATAGATCATCCCAAGTCAGCCAATAATTGCAGATTTAAAGCAACATTAAGCAATCGATATTCCGATTTATCACAACAGCAGCCAAAATATTATGCTAACAATATCAAACCTTGAAAGTAATACAAAGTGAGGGTGAGAAGAGGAAGAAGAGAAAGATAACTGTTCAAAACGAATATGCCAATACATACAAGAGAGGAAGAGGAATAGTATCATAACATACACACGTGAAGTAACTATGAGAGCACACATCATAAAGGAGATGTGTCTTTAAACAAAGCAAACGCATAAGTAAGCTAGAACGGCACTTGGTAGAGCAAATATCTCTGCCAGGCTGAACAGTTTACATTTTGCATCCCACTGATAGGCCGGATTTGCATCAGGTCCTGAACCAAAATCGAATCCACTTGTTCTTGTCACCTAGTCAAATCATTCACAAAGTTTATTCATAACCCATCCACAACTTTTTCAAAAATTTTAGCTCCATCTTTCAATGTGATGAATCACTTAAACGACAAAATTCGACGTCGTGACATTGACAGATATGCCTCCGCCCACGTTCAGTATTTGCTTACTCTAACTTTGACCTAAAACCTCAATATCTAATCTGTACACATGTATATAACCAGTACGTGGTGCATGCACCTAGATCAGTTCAAATCTCTACCTCAATCACATTTTCACCTGCCACGAAGTCTGATATTTGACCTCCTGATGCTAAATCCTAATCAGTTCATCTTGGCATCATTATATACAAGTTCAAAACACACCTGGTCACAAGTGTGCTGCACTGACCGGGTCCTCAGTCGAGGTCCTCAGCATCATCCCGTTTCGGCCCTTCAACCTCGATACGGTCAGCTAAGGTGGGCCAGCAGGGGTACATACACATCCACATGCAGCAACTGCACCTGGATGCGTACATACCCCTACCCCCAGCCAGTGCGAACGCAGACGACAACAACAACACCACCACCTCCACATCCAGAATCCACAACACCAAACAAACATGTTGGAGCACTCAAACACCCACCTTAATACCCTTCATCACTCACCAAAAAAACACACCAGATCATTCACACACACACACACACACACACATACACAACACCAACCAACCACCTACCCTTACACCATACACCACTCAACATACAAAAACACACACTCATGCAAAAACACACACCCTCACCCACTCAAACTCACCATATCATATGTGATATGGTGTCACATACACAAAATAAGAAATAATAGTAACAAAAAAAAACAAAACACAACCAACCTACACTGTTCGACGTGCCTCCATAAACTTCCTCCATATCCAAAATGAGCCTTTCAAGGCAACCTGGGCCACCTTGTCACACATCCTCCTTCTTTCTGTCCCACACACTCCAAGCCGAGCAAGAAATGCAGAAAAGGAATTGCCAATATACCCTCTACACCCCACCTCAAATGGCTGACACGAAACTCGCCAACCCTTCTCCCGGCACTCTGCCTCCAGCTCACTGTACTTTCCTCTCTTCCTCTCATGCACCTCCTCCATGTTCTCTTCCCAAGGTACCGACAACTCCCCTAAGATGACCTGTCTTGTTGCACCTGACCAAATGACAATATATATATCTATGTATCTATATATCTATATATCTATATATATATCTATATATCTATATATCTATATCTATATATCTATACATGTCTATAGCTACATACATACATATATATATATATATATATATCTATATATATATATATATATATATATATATATATATATATATATATATATATATATATATATATATATATCTATAATTCCAGCAATCTCTGTGTGTCTGTGTGTCTGTGTGTCTGTGTGTCTGTGTGTTTGTTTGTCTGTGACCGCTGTTTCTCGACAACCACGGGTCCGATATACTTTAAACTTGCCAGGTATATTGCTGGGGACCCGAGGATGTGCCTTTTCAAGGTTTCATATTAATCGGACAAGTACTTACCGAGCTATGGCGATTTAGCCGTTCGCCGTTCGCTTTGGCGTTGCGAATGGACCAAACCATTGCATGTAAATAGAGGGGGGGGTTCTGTGGTCGTTGCGAATGGACCAAACCATTCATGTAAATAGAGGGGGGGGGGGTTCTGTGGTCGTTACTGCCACGTGGTTTCAAAGTTTTTTTTTGTTGTTGTTGTTTGCACGCATGTTTTTTTGCACCCACGTACGGGCACGCCCTAGGATGTTTACACACACACACCCCTACACAAATATTTTTTTTTTTTTTTTTTTGGCAAGGAACGGGCACCCACGTACGGGCACGTCCTAGCTTATATATAGTACGGGCATGCCCTAGTATCTATAATTCCAGCAATCTCTGTGTGTGTGTGTGTGTCTGTGTGTCTGTGTGTCTGTGTGTGTGTGTGTGTTTGTTTGTTTGTCTGTGACCGCTGTTTCTCGACAACCACGGGTCCGATATACTTGAAACTTGCCAGGTATATTGCTGGGGACCCGAGGATGTGCCTTTTCAAGGTTTCATATTAATCGGAGAAGTAGTTACCGAACTATGTCCAAAAAACGATTCAACCAATCAGAGAGCAGCGAGCTATCACGTGTGCCGAACGTGGCGAACAGACTCTGCCTCGGACGGCACATTTGAGAGCGTATTCATTTATTTCACGTTGGAAAACTATGTTGCCGTTAAACTATGTTTTAAAACTAATTAAAACTAATTTGCGATTCATCGTAACTGCGATTTGCGACCTTCCGGACAGTGAAGACTGCACTTCCGGCAGCCAATCACAGAACGCGTTATTGCGTAGGCGTGGCCGATGTGAGAGCGAGCCGAGCCGAGCGCGTGCGCCATTACGGTTCGTAATTCGATTTCTTCCGGAGAAAATAATAATTTCTCGATTTCTTATGCGCATTATTTCTCCCAATTCAGTCAGAGCGAAGGGCGGAAGCGAAGAGCGTTGTTTTTTTTGTTTACGGGCGTACGGGCGTACGGGCGGGGTAGAGCGTACGGGTAGCGTTTTTTTTTTTTTTTTGGCAAGGAACGGGCACCCACGTACGGGCATGCCCTAGTATCTATAATTCCAGTAATCTCTGTGTGTCTGTGTGTCTGTGTGTGTGTCTGTGTGTCTGTGTGTGTCTGTGTGTCTGTGTGTTTGTCTGTGACCGCTGTTTCTCGACAACCACGGGTCCGATATACTTGAAACTTGCCAGGTATATTGCTGGGGACCCGAGGATGTGCCTTTTCAACATTTCATATTAATCGGACAAGTAGTTACCGAGCTATGGCGATTTCTTTACCAAACTCCGCAAGCCGTTCGCTTTGGACCAAACCATTGCATGTAAATAGAGGGGGGGGGATTGTCACCGTACTCGCAAGCCGTTCGCTTTGGACCAAACCATTTCATGTAAATAGAGGGGGGGGATTGTCACCGTACTCGCAAGCCGTTCGCTTTGGACCAAACCATTTCATGTAAATAGAGGGGGGGGATTGTCACCGTACTCGCAGGCCGTTCACTTTGGACCAAACCATTTCATGTAAATAGAGGGGGGGGATATAATTTTAGATATATTGTTACAGACGTGGCTTAGATGTTATTTACCGAGCGGTTTGGTATGACCACGTCTGCACAAGTTACCCGATTATACCCGAACGTTGACTAATCGCGCTACGCTAGGTCAATGAAGGAAAAGACACACGGCTGGGATTAAAATGACGCGACACCAGGGATACGGTTCTCAAGACCTCCGGAGGAGATTATATTCGTTCGGAAGGTTAGATTACAACTACAAGAGGGACAGCAAAGGAAGATAGGCACTTAGACACAATCTTATATTAACCCCAACAGACGACAGATAAACGGGACAAAAGGCTGACTCACACGGGGATGGATGGCTAGGAAAGGCAGGATCGATGGCTCCAGGTGCACCTGGGCTCAGGGACAGAATCGGCTCGGTCCGGTCCAGAGATGCAGCATGCAGGGAGGTCGCAGCGCTCGGAGGTAGTCACTTGCTCTTCTTCAAGCTGGGGGCGCATCTCACCTCACATCCGGTGAGTCGCTTCGTATATCCGGCGGGGAGTGACACGCCCTCGGCTCGTTAGCTCCGCCTCGTGGAATCGGCACGTTGCTTCTCATTGGGTGCGTGCGGGGGGTTTACCAGGCTCCGCCCTTGACGAGGAGCTGACAGCCAGCCCCTTCGTGGTAACCCCGTGGAGCGCATGGTCATGGCGGCTAACCGAGCTGGTGGGAGGACGTACACTCCCCCCGCGCGCCGTGGTTGTAGTTGTTGTTGTAGCTGTAGTTGTTGTTGTTGTTGTTGTTTGGGGAAGAAGATGGAAGGAGGTATGGGAAAGGTCCTAAACTCACTACTGGTGCCATATAATCACATTCTGGTGCAACGAAGAGTCAGAATTAATGGAAACGAGTCCTTAACTGACATAGACTAAGAATAACTAGCAAGATGTCCGAAAGTTGTCTACGTGTGATGCGGTGGACCTGGGCACGACATTTAACGGGGGAAAAAGGGGAAGGTCGGCTCTACTGATTGTCGTTTACAGACAATGGGACTAGGGAATGGGGGATTGGGGATAGTTGGGGAGTATTGGGGAAATAGGGGAATATTTACAAGCGGATATGGAGGCCAAATTCCATATTCGCAACATTGCACCCTTCTCTACCCTCGGGGCGTCCCGACCCGATAAATTTTTACCTACTTTAGTGTGGCACGCAATGTAGTTCCCTCTACTATTAACTCTACCCTGAGTGCGACAGTTTTACAGATATTCACAAATGAGTAAATATGTCCCCCTGCGACGTTGCACCCTTCTCCTCACAGAAACACACCCACAGGATAACCGAATCCGGAAAGAATCCTCAAACTAAACATACAGCCGGTAGGGAGCATTATTTACACAAGACTACGCTGATATTTACACTACGATCCAGGACCTGTTTTTGGAGGAACACATGCAGATGTTATGCATAGAGAGAGCACGCATGCTAGCATCGATACACCAACCCACGAGTGCTCTGTGGCCTACGGCCTTTAATAATGTGCAGAGCACCCCTTCCAAGCATCAAGCACCACCCCATCACACAGTGAGCACCATCCGGTGCACCAATAAAGTGTCTATAAATCATTGTGTGGTGTCGCAGCCGGCCGATGTTCTGCCGCTGGTCTTGCCTTCGTGTGGTGCACTTGGCCTTCTTACTTCTTTCAAAAATAAAGAAAGGCGCCAACCGCGTCCATTTCTCTATTGTGGCCGTCAGGGGGCCAACTGTTAGTGGTTCACCTTGTATGGCATCGGTGCCACGTTGACCCATAGGTCCTTCCACGGGTGGTGCTTGGCCGCAAAAGAGCTGCGGTCCATTGTGGGTGGCCACAAACATTGCGGTCCATATGGTGTATCGATCCAAGCAGCAAACAGCGAAAGTGCAGGCCCACAACTGCGAAGCCAGCACCTCTCTCTCCTCTCTCTCTACCCCAAAGCCAGATCCTCGGAGGTGGGAGACAAAAGAAGCAGACAAGTGAGTAAGGTGGTAAGGGCGCAAAAGTGCACGCAATGCAAGGTAATGCACACTGGGGGCACATGGGAACCAGGTGAGACAGGTACGTTCCTACCGTACGCCCCCCCCCCCCCCCCCACCAGGTAACCTACATGGCCCCTCCCTTACCCCTTACTGTATCCACAAAACACAACACTACCCATAAACATCTACTTTACAAATCAACAACCATCCCTACTGTCTTCCCCGTTCCTCCCATAAACCAAATTCGTCTTCTCTCCCTCCTAACCAATCAAATTTGCCATTTTCAACTCTCATCAAAATTTGCCATTTTCAACTCAACATCAAAATTTGCCATTACCAATTCATCATCAGTCCCTCCTAGGGAGGGAGAGATGGAATCACCCCAATGTCTCATCCACGTCGTGATGCGTCTCACAAATCCTCACAGCAATTCTCATTTCCTGCACACAGAACAAAGAAAACACAGGTGTGGAGTCATCATCATCACCACAGGTAAGTGGCTGCGTATGGTGCGACAGGTTCATCAATCCTAACTATTTCCTAAATGACTTTAACAACTTTACACTACCCGGGGTCTTTCTCCGGCCAAACCATTGGCCCTCTTACACTTATGGGTTCTAAAAACCAATTCCCATTGGCCAAACTGTGGTGCTTTTCAATTTGGGGTCTCACTCCCCCGATTCATCTCCCGGTGCCCTCGCACAATTTCTGGGCCGCGACGTGTACCTCTCCCAGCGGGTCTACCCACCTGCACACCTCCACCACTGCAGTTGCCTCCGAGCTTACCTGCTCCTCACCCTAACCTAACTACCTGGGGAAGGCCCTCTGGCGCTCTCCCCACTCGGTGCCCTCTCTGGCACTGGGCTACCCGATCCACACCCGGGATCCTCAGGCACCCACTCACAACTACCGGCTCCCAGAGCCCACCTGCGGCCTCACCTGGCCGACATCCTCACAGTGGTGGAGTGCCCAACCAACTACACACACTAACAGGCTACACGCCCAGCCATTTCCACGACACTAATGCACCCATCCACAACACCATTCTGCAACCGCACCACAAATGCCAATATCCAACCACAATTTACCTGTACCCTCTACCTAACACTTACACTACCCGCCCCGGGTATCCGTGATGGGGGTCCACTCTTCCCCCATTCACACCTTCGCACCATGCACACCACTCCGTACCACTTACTCCAACTCTCTCCACACACCTGTACTTGCACACCTGTGCTCTCACACCTGGTGCCACCTGCACCCTTCTCTCCCCAAGCGCATTCGCGCTGATCTACAACACTCACTACTCACACACTGCTCCACACACCCGTCCAGTTGCACACCTGTGCAATCACACCTGTTCAATGCTCACACACACGGCATCATCTCAGCTAACTACTCCCTTCTGAAACTTGCGCGTCCCAGTCGTCCCTTTAAACTATTGCGCTCCCTCGTCATTATCATCCACACTAAACTACCTGCGTCCCCACTACAGGTATCAGTCACTAACTAACCTTAACGTCACCTAATGTCATCTTCTCTAGATCCCTATCAATATAACCTAACCCACCCGGGCTAGTTTTCACTGCCATACACCCCATAAGCTATTGCTCCTTTGCCCCCATTTTTGGGAAGGGTGGCAGGGATGCCAGCCTTACCCACCGGGCCCATCGCTCACTACCAATTTTGCACATCAAATTTCAACAAATTAAAAATTTGGCCAATCACTACCCATCATCTGCCAATCACTACTGCCAATCCCTTGCCAATCATCAAATTTTGTTTTTCTCTAATTTTGGGTCCAAAACACTAACCTCATCACCCAGTCTACTCACTAATGCCTCTCGGTGCGCCAATCCCTGTCCAAAGCCCGGCTTTGTAAAGCCAAGCCATGAATGCGGGTTGTTCTGTGCCAGCGGCTGGACACGTCCCGCATTCGGTGCAGGGACGGGGGCTTACCCGGGCCGAGATCCCACGCACCACCTCGGCGTGGAGCCATCCAATGTCCCGATCTCGACCTGCCGGCACGTCTCCACAAAACGTGGTCGCCATGACGACCCTTTCTATCGGGCTGCCAGCTCCGCTTAGTGGAGCACGGACGCGGCCGTTCAAAGCGAGGCCCAGCACTCACCGAGGGCCCGCTTCGGCTAAAAGTCGACCTAACCTCTAACCTGGTTACCGTCGATGCTTCACCTGGATTCTTACACCCCGCAGCCCGTTCCTTGCTCACACATCCAGCCGTCTCCATGCTCCTCGTCGTACCTTTCCTTACACACCCAGGTACTCTCATTCCACTCACAGCCTTGGTCACACACCTGACCACCGAACACCTTGGCACACATTCGTTGGTCGCACACCTCACTAACACACCTCTTCGCGCCCCCTCCTCTGTCACCTCCTCTGTGACAATCACAGGTGTGCCCTCATTCGCACACCCAACCACGTGCCTCACCACCAACTCCAGCGTGCATTCCCACTCACGCTCTACCATTCCAGGTGTGCATCCTTCCATCCCAGGTGTACATCCTCGCTCACCTGTCACAACCAACTCACTCTCCTTGTCACTCTCAATACTCTCACCTCCATTCTTGACAGCGCACTCACCCTTACTCTTGACAGCGCACTCTTTCCTCGTGCACCTGTCCGTCACACACCTTTCTCGCGCACACTCTCCCGTTACACCCTCTGTAACACTCACCACAGGTGGACACTCTTCCTTACTTCTGACAGCGCACTCTTTCCTCATGCACCTGTCCGTCACACACCTTTCTCGCGCACACTCTCCCGTTACACCCTCTGTAACACTCACCACAGGTGGACACTCTTCCTTACTTCTGACAGCGCACTCTTTCCTCATGCACCTGTCCGTCACACACCTTTCTCGCGCACACTCTCCCGTCACACCCTCTGTAACACTCACCACACCACGCTTCCATGTGCTCCCTCGCACATGTGCTACGACCGACTCACTCTCGCCAGCACCCTCACTCCTTGGCACGCACTTTTTCCTCACACACCCCAGAGTCGGACTTTCTCGCACACCTCCTTTTTCGCACACCAGACCTGTCGCACACTTCACCAACGGCCTCTCACGAACACCCGGGTCTATCTCGACCCCCAAGCTTCTTAAATCCCCTGGCGCATCATACGCACGACCATATTGGTCACCACTTACACCGGGTCCTCTTTCTCTTCGCTTCTCCTCCATCACCTGCGAATCCCTCATCCGGTTAATGAGCACATCATCACGATCCGAACACAGACTTTGGACCAATTCTTTTACTTCCTCCTTTATCTCTTTCTTATCCTCTCTCCGTCGCTTCTTAATTTCGCTCACCCCTTCTTCCACTTCTTCTAGTTTCTGCTTCACCTCTTTTATTCCCCGGTACGTCTCCTCAAGCTCATCCTCTAAGGCTACCTTGACCGTTTCCATGTGCGTCCTCACCTGCCGGTCCTTCGTCTCCATGACCTCTATCACCTCGTCCAGCCTCGTTGTCAGTCCCTCACGTACCATCTGACATTCCCTCTTCGTCGCTACCAAGTCATCTTTTAGTTCTTTCTGTGTCGCTTTTAAACTTCCTAATACCGCAGTGTTCCTTTGAACCTGCTCCACTAACTCCGTCTGTCCCACCGTCAGCTGCTCCACCTCCTGCGTCAGGTCCTCTATTCCCCCTTGTAACTTTACAGTCCCCTTTCTCACCTCCTTCTCCATGTGCTCCTTACAGTGCCTCACCTCCTCGCGCACTCCTCCAACCTCCTCACTCACTCCTTTTCTGATCTCCTCCCCCATCACTTGCATCTCCTGCCCAGATGCCACCCTCATCTGCTCCATTTCCTCCCTTTGAGCATCCAGTTTGGTTTCTACCCCCATTCTGACCCCCTCTATCTGCTGCCCCATTTGGTTAACTTCCCTTTCCGCTTGGTCCCTCATGTCCCTCAATTTGCCTTCCATACTGTTTTCTAACCCCTCTAACCCATCTTTCACTCCCTCTATCTGATTCTCCTGGGCAGCCATTCTATTTTCTACCCCCTCTAACCCCTTTTGCATCCCTTCCATTTGATTCTCTTGAGCGGCCATTCTGTTTTCTACCCCCATTAATCCCTCCTGTATTTCCCCTAATCTATTGTCTAATTTCCCAAATTTCTCGTCTAATCCCTTAAAATTGTTGTCTAATCCCCTAAAATTATTGTCTAATCCCCTAAAATTATTGTCTAATCCCTCACCAGTACCCCTCGCTTCGTCCCTCATTACCCCCATTTCGTTTCCCATTACGCCCAATTGCTCACTCTGAGCCCTCATTTGCTCACTATTCTGGGCCATAAGGGCCTTCATTTGTATTAAAAACAAGTTCAAATCCACCGGTGGCGCTGCCACGGTCGCGGGCGCGGTGACCAGCGAGGCGCCATTTTGTGCGTTTGCTACCCTCGCTGCTTCGCTCTCCTCCTGTCCCTCATGTCCCTCAATTTGGTCCTGGACCGACCCTGCCTCACTCTCCCCTACCGGACCCCAGCTGTCTTGATCCGCCATAGCGCGACTTTCAAAATTCGGGTTTTTATTTTCGTATAACAAAATCAAATTTCGCCGTTATAATTTCGCGCGGGAAACGCGCTCCGAATCGATTCTAATTGTTACAAATTTGGGCCTAATAAATTTAGTCCCGGGTCCGAATTCCACTCCTCGACACCAATTGTTACAGACGTGGCTTAGATGTTATTTACCGAGCGGTTTCGTATGACCACGTCTGCACAAGTTACCCGATTATACCCGAACGTTGACTAATCACGCTACGCTAGGTCAATGAAGGAAAAGACACACGGCTGGGATTAAAATGACGCGACACCAGGGATACGGTTCTCAAGACCTCCGGAGGAGATTATATTCGTTCGGAAGGTTAGATTACAACTACAAGAGGGACAGCAAAGGAAGATAGGCACTTAGACACAATCTTATATTAACCCCAACAGACGACAGATAAACGGGACAAAAGGCTGACTCACACGGGGATGGATGGCTAGGAAAGGCAGGATCGATGGCTCCAGGTGCACCTGGGCTCAGGGACAGAATCGGCTCGGTCCGGTCCAGAGATGCAGCATGCAGGGAGGTCGCAGCGCTCGGAGGTAGTCACTTGCTCTTCTTCAAGCTGGGGGCGCATCTCACCTCACATCCGGTGAGTCGCTTCGTATATCCGGCGGGGAGTGACACGCCCTCGGCTCGTTAGCTCCGCCTCGTGGAATCGGCACGTTGCTTCTCATTGGGTGCGTGCGGGGGGTTTACCAGGCTCCGCCCTTGACGAGGAGCTGACAGCCAGCCCCTTCGTGGTAACCCCGTGGAGCGCATGGTCATGGCGGCTAACCGAGCTGGTGGGAGGACGCACACTCCCCCCGCGCGCCGTGGTTGTAGTTGTTGTTGTAGCTGTAGTTGTTGTTGTTGTTGTTGTTTGGGGAAGAAGATGGAAGGAGGTATGGGAAAGGTCCTAAACTCACTACTGGTGCCATATAATCACATTCTAGTGCAACGAAGAGTCAGAATTAATGGAAACGAGTCCTTAACTGACATAGACTAAGAATAACTAGCAAGATGTCCGAAAGTTGTCTACGTGTGATGCGGTGGACCTGGGCACGACATTTAACGGGGGAAAAAGGGGAAGGTCGGCTCTACTGATTGTTGTTTACAGACAATGGGACTAGGGAATGGGGGATTGGGGATAGTTGGGGAGTATTGGGGAAATAGGGGAATATTTACAAGCGGATATGGAGGCCAAATTCCATATTCGCAACAATATATATAGTACGGGCATGCCCTAGTCTATATAATATTATATATATATATCTGTGCAGTGTCTGTCTTGTGTTGTCACTGAACTACTTTCTCAAACTTTTGTGAAATCGTACCAAACTTCTGGTATGCACATATCTCTCCCGTCGGTATGTCCTTAAGGGTATTTGTTTTGAAAAAAATTCGAATATATATATTTTTTGGGGGGGGGAATTTTTTGGGGGAAATTTTTTTTTTTCAACTTAAGTTTTCAACTTCAATTGTTTATAAAATGTGATATCACGTATATTACAAATACATTTGAATATTGAATATTTTGAATTATTGTTTGAATTATGATTGGTTTAAACCATGACAAAACGGCAACTCGGGTGCAGTCATTTGTCGATATATCTACACGTCTGGGTGGGCAGTGTCTGTGTTGTCACTGAACGACTCCCTTAAACAAACTTTTGTTTCCGTGGTTGTGAAGTGTTTTTAATAACGTTGTGGTGGTTTTGAATCACGTGGTGGTGAGGTATTTTGAATTATGTGGTGGTGAGGTGTTTTTAAATCACATGGTGGTGAGGTGTTTTGAATTACCTGGTGGTGAGGTATTTATAATTACATGTTGGTGAGGTGTTTTGAATTACGTGGTGGTGAGGTGTTTTTATTACGTGTTTTATGGCTGTGAGGTGTTTTTATTACGTGTTTTATGGCTGTGAGGTGTTTTTATTTCGTGTTTTATGGCTGTGAGGCGTTTTTATTACGTGTTTTATGGCTATGAGGTGTTTTTATTGTGTGTTTTATGGCTGTGAGGTGTTTTTATTACGTGTTTTATGGCTGTGAGATGTTTTTATTTCGTGTTTTATGGCTGTGAGGTGTTTTTATTTCGTGTTTTATGGCTGTGAGGTGTTTTCAATTTTGTGGTGGTGAGGTGTTTTTATTACGTGTTTTATGGCTGTGAGGTGTTTTTATTTCGTGTTTTATGGCTGTGAGGTGTTTATATTCCGTGTTTTATGGCTGTGAGGTGTTTTCAATTTCGTGGTGGTGAGGTGTTTTTATTCCGTGTTTTATGGCTGTGAGGTGTTTTCAATTTCGTGGTGGTGAGGTGTTTTTATTACGTGTTTTATGGCTGTGAGGTGTTTTAAATTACTTGGTGGGGAGGTGTAATCGTCCCAAACTTTCAGTCTGCACCGACCCCTCCCCTTTGTATGTGCTGAGGGGTTCTTTCTTGAAAAAAAAAACATTCAACCTGAATATTCAACCTAAATTGCCTATAAAAATGTAATATCACAAACACAACAAATACATTTGTGCAAAATAATTGTTTGTATTATGATTGGTGTAAATCATGACAACACAGCAACTCAGGTACAGTCATTATCCTCAGCTAAAATAAGCCCGTTCCTCAGTAACGACGCTCGCCTCACCAAGCTAGTATATATATATATATATATATATATATATATATATATATATATATATATATATATATATATATATATATATATATATATATATATATATATATATATAAATATATATATATATATATATATAATATATATATATATATATATATATATATTGTTACGGAACCCAACGTCGGCCTCTGTTCCCCTTACCGAGGGGGGATTAATCCCCTCGTCTTTGACTGACCGCGGGGGTCCCTGACGCTGCACAGCTACCTCCGGAAAGGCAGGTGCGCAGCCCCGTTCGTTACCGCGGACAGATGTTAATTGCCGAGCGGTTTTAGCAACCGCGGCACGAACTATTAACAAGGACTAGACCCGATTCTTGAACGTTGGCCAAATCGTGCCACAGGTTTTCAATTGGGAAACCTCAAAGACGAACGGATGTGAAGAAGAAGAAGGCAAAGGTAGGAAATGCGAATATGATTTATTTGCTAATTACTATTTACACAATCAAAGAAACAAGGAAGAAGGAAGAATAAGAAAATACTTACAGAAAGAGGGACGGACCAGAAGGACACAGTGCAACGCTAGCTTACCTATGGCAGTCTTACTTACAAACCCAGGACAGAACAAACAAAGACAGACTCACACGAATGGGCAATGAAGGCAGGCACGAGTGGCTGGAAAGGAGGAAAGGTTCAGCTCGGACCAGAGGACGATCGGGCCGGGAGGGGAGCAGCGGCCGACTCTCCACACTCTCGTTCGTCCGTCGGCGTTGCTTCGCGGCCGCGGGTCGAACTGCCGTTAGAAACTCAACCCCACCCAGCTGCGGTGGATTCAGCGGCGGTGGACTCCTCACTCATCTGCTGTGGGGCCTTCCTTGGTCAGCCGCTCCACTGGACTCTCCGCTCCTCCTCAACTGGACTGGACTCGACTGGGCTTCGGTGCACTGCCAACTCTCTCACGCATCTGCCGTCTCTCCTTTCACGCATCTGCCGACCCTGACCAAAAGGCTTGCGCGCGCGCTTTTATTGCCCTGGGGCGATCAAGCCGCCGGCCTCCAGGACACGCCCATCGGTGAGCTCGCCTCGGCCTTGATTGGTCGCGAGGGCTCACCGATCCCGCCCCTAGAGGAGGCGTTGGCAAGGCCATGCCTTGTTCCTGGCGCTGGGCTGACTCCTCCCACCTTCTGCTCCGAGATGACCTCGTGCGTAATGGACGGCGAATGCAGTTGGCAATAGCTGACAAAAGGGGAATGCGTTTGGAAATGGAGGCTTTGGGGAATTTGAAAAGGGATTCTACCTTGTTCCAATTTGATGCAATGCAGTGTCAACTAATGGAAGACAGAACCTTAACCTAATACACAGAATAAGGAGATAACTACTAAAAAAGGAAATCTATGATTTGCTACGTGATTGTATATGGAATAACTAAGGGGATGACCTTTGACCTTTATACACAAACTTGAGGGTGATATTTACAACAAGCTTCATTACACTGACAACGATAATAAAAAAAAACACAACACAATTCTCAAATCCACAACAATATATATCCCGGTGTGTAACCTGATTTAGAATAGGTACATCGTATCCCTGCGCATCATAGGAGGTGACTAAGGGTTGGCGTTAGGAAGGGCTTCCGGCCATAAAAACATTGCCTCAAACAGGGAACCATGATTGCCATGGGGCCCGCAAGGCTAACCCCCACTCTGGCAGGGAAAATGGCCTTAAAATGATCATTCATTCATCAATATATATATATATATACAGTATATACATATACACATATACATATACATATACATATACACATATACATATATACATATACACATATATACATATATATATATATACACATATATATATATACACATATATATATATATATATATATATCTGTGCAGCGTCTGTCCTGTCCTGTGTTGTGTTGTGTGTTGTGTTGTGTTGTGTTGTCCTGTGTTGTCACTGAACTACTTTCTCAAACTTTTGTGAAATCGTACCAAACTTCTGGAATGCACATATCTCTCCCGTCGGTATGTCCTAAGGGTATTTTTTTTGAAACATTTTCCAAATTTTTTTTTTTTTTTTGGGGGGGACTTTTTTGGGGAAAGAATTTATTTTTTTCAACTTCAATTGTTTATAAAATGTGATATCACGTATATTACAAATACATTTGTGCAAAATAATTGTTTGAATTATGATTGGTTTAAACCATGACAAAACGGCAACTCGGGTACAGTCATTTATATATACTAGGGCATGCCCGTACTATATATACATATATCTAAAATTATATCCCCCCCCTCTATTTACATGAAATGGTTTGGTCCAAAGCGAACGGCTTGCGAGTGGTGACAATCCCCCCCCCCCCTCTATTTACATGCAATGGTTTGGTCCAAAGCGAACGGCTTCCGGAGTTTGGTAAAGAAATCGCCATCGCGTGCACAAACGCGCAGGAAAGCGAATGAATCGCAAATTCGTTTTTATTAGTTGTAAAACATAGTTTAACGCCAACATAGTTTGCAAACGTGAAATAAATGAATACGCTCTCAAATGTGCCATCCGAGGCAGAGTGTGCCCGCCACGTTCGGCACACGCGATCGTTCGCTGCTCTCTGATTGGTTGAATCGTTTTTTGGACATAGCTCGGTAAGTAATTGTCCGATTAATATGAAACCTTGAAAAGGCACATCCTCGGGTCCCCAGCAATATACCTGGCAAGTTAAAAGTATATCGGACCCGTGGTTGTCGAGAAACAGCGGTCACAGACAAACGTACAGACAGAGATTACTGGAATTATAGATAGATATCTACACATCTGGGCAGTGTCTGTGTTCTCACTTAACGACTCCCTCAAACTTTTGTTTCCGTGGTTGTGAAGTGTTTTTAATAACGTTGTGGTGGTTTTGAATCACGTGGTGGTGAGGTATTTTGAATTATGTGGTGGCGAGGTGTTTTTAAATGACGTGGTGGTGAGGTGTTTTAATATCACATGGTGGTGAGGTGTTTATATTCACATGGTGGTGAGGTGTTTTGAATTAATTGGTGGTGAGGTATTATAATTACGTGGTGGTGAGGTGTTTTTAATTATGTGGTGGTGAGGTGTTTAGAATTAGTTGGTGATGAGGTGTTTTGAATTATGTGGTGGTGAGGTGTTTTGAATTACTTGGTGGTGAGGTGTTTTTAAATGACGTGGTGGTGAGGTGTTTTTAATTTTGTGGATGTGAGGTGTTTTTATTACGTGTTTTATGGCTGTGAGGTGTTTTTACTTCCGTGGTGGTGAGGTGTTTTTATTACGTGTTTTATGGCTGTGAGGTGTTTTTATTACGTGTTTTATGGCTGTGAGGTGTTTTTAATTTCGTGGTGGTGAGGTGTTTTTATTACGTGTTTTATGGCTGTGAGGTGTTTTTATTACATGTTTTAAGGCTGTGAGGTGTTTTTAATTTTGTGGTGGTGAGGTGTTTTTATTACGTGTTTTATGGCTGTGAGATGTTTTTATTACGTGTTTTATGGCTGTGAGGTGTTTTTTATTACGTGTTTAAGGCTGTGAGGTGTATTTAATTTTGTGGTGGTGAGGTGTTTTTTATTATGTTTTTTATGGCTGTGAGGTGTTTTTATTACGTGTTTTATGGCTGTGAGGTGTTTTTATTACGTGTTTTATGGCTGTGAGGTGTTTTTATTTTTGTGGTGGTGAGGTGTTTTTATTACGTGTTTTATGGCTGTGAGGTGTTTTTATTTTTGTGGTGGTGAGGTGTTTTTATTACGTGTTTTATGGCTGTGAGGTGTTTTTACTTTCGTGGTGGTGAGGTGTTTTTATTACGTGTTTTATGGCTGTGAGGTGTTTTTACTTTCGTGGTGGTGAGGTGTTTTTATTACGTGTTTTATGGCTGTGAGGTGTTTTTACTTTCGTGGTGGTGAGGTGTTTTTATTACGTGTTTTATGGCTGTGAGGTGTTTTTTATTCCGTGTTTTATGGCTGTGAGGTGTTTTTAATTTCGTGGTGGCGAGGTGTTTTTATTACGTGTTTTATGGCTGTGAGGTGTTTTTATTACGTGTTTTATGGCTGTGAGGTGTTTTTAATTTCGTGGTGGCGAGGTGTTTTTATTACGTGTTTTATGGCTGTGAGGTGTTTTTATTCCGTGTTTTATGGCTGTGAGGTGTTTTCAATTTCGTGGTGGCGAGGTGTTTTTATTACGTGTTTTATGGCTGTGAGGTGTTTTTATTACGTGTTTTATGGCTGTGAGGTGTTTTAAATTACTTGGTGGTGAGGTGTTTTGAATTACTTGGTGGTGAGGTGTTTTGAATTATGTGGTGGTGAGGTGTTTTGAATTACGTGGTGGTGAGGTGTTTTGAATCACGTGGTGGTGCGGTGTTTTGAATTACGTGGTGGTGAGGTGTAATCGTCCCAAACTTCCAGTCTGCACCGACCCCTCCCCTATGTATGTGCTGAGGGGTTCTTTCTTGAAAAAAAAAACATTCAACCTAAATCTTCAACCTAAATTGCCTATAAAAATGTAATATCACAAACACAACATATACATTTGTGCAAAGTAATTGTTTGTATTATGATTGGTGTAAATCATGACAACACAGCAACTCAGGTACAGTCATTAGCCTCAGCTAAAATAAGCCCGTTCCTCAGTATCGACGCTTGGTGAGGCGAGCGAGCGCAGCGAGCCGAGCCAAGCTAGTGTGTATATATATATATATATATATATATATATACATACCTGTACCAAGTTTGGTCAAAATCCCATCACTGGTTCACAAGTTAGCTCAGTAACAGAATTTTTACTGACCAGGTCCTGACCTCGACGCCATAATCTAATCAGTTCATCTTTACATCATGATACATACTTGTACCATGCCTGACTTAGATGTATTGAATCCCTGGCTGGACGATTATAAACCGACAGGCCGGCATTTCACAGACAGAGCGTTGTATTAAGAAGTGTGCCATCCTTCAGACGGATGTTGC
>NC_136261.1:232263090-232268090 GCF_964187855.1 Myxine glutinosa
TGGGATCGAAGAGAACACCTTCTTCGTCTTCTATACAGTGAAGTTGCCAGCCCTGAATTCTCTGGCTACATCTGGGTGCTTCATTGGGAGTGCAACCGTGTCCCTCAGGTGAACAGGGACCCACCTGGCATAGTGTGTGTGGTCTAAGGCATGGAACCATGGGACCAGTTCCGTCAGGGCATCAAGGTACATCGTGAATGAAGCCTGCCGCAGAGAACGCACGTAGACCAGTACTGAAAGTTGGGAATGTCTTCTCCTCTCTGGTGACACCAGTCTTCGAACTCAGGCAGGTCCTCTGCATCATCAGCATATGTCATACAGTGGCGTTCATACGCACGGTGTTGCAGGATGTGCAGTGCCGCTGCAGTGATTTGATGAGCTCTTCTTGTGTGGGTGATGTGGGCAGCTCGCAGGAAGGAGTCGGCCGTCCCTGGCGTTGTAATCTCAACTTGCAAATCTGCAAAATCTGCAAATCTTGCAAAAATCAAATCTCTGAATCTGAGATGGCCCAATATCCAGATCTTTTCATAATATGATAGTCTACTCGTGTGCCAAATTTGGTGCTTTCCTCACAAAATGCACAATTGTTATGCTATATTTAGCTTAGCTGCCGGACTAATATACATATATGGCCTTTGCAATCTTTATTTTATTTCAATTGAATTATATACTTCAACACAAATCACCTTCTTGTCACTTCCAGGAACCTCCAGTTTTGCAGTACCTGGACATGTTATATAAGGTGGTGTATAAGACTGCTTCAAAACCCCTAAATTTCCAGATTTTTTTTTAAAACACACTTTAAAATCATTATTTTATTTCAATTGAAGCATATTCTTGAACACTGCGTGGGGTAACTTGTTCTATGAACTCTCTAGTTACATTAGATGTCGTTATGGTCAAACATCCTCATGAACAGGTGCGGCTAACTGAGTACACATACAAGGTACAAAAACAGCTTGTGCTTAGTTGTAATTATAAAGTGAATTATAAGCATGTCGTGGTCAAATTGGACAATTTTGTGTAACTGTGTCAAGGGTATGCATGGACGGACAGACGGATGGATGGAAGGACATGTGTATAGACAGGCATATGCACAACAATATCCTCTCCCTTTTGGTGTGTGCGTTCCTTCGACCAGCAAGATGGTAGACACCTGGCTGCAGCAACTATCATGAGTAGACCCAGCACTTTAACTATCCAAATCATACAAATCAATGACTGTATTATTTTAAAGTCCATGACAGGACAAGACCAATGAAAGAACAAGGTCCAGTATACAAATAACCCCGCTTTACATACAGGCATCAAAATATAAAGAAATAGGCGGAAACTGCATTCAATATTGCTGTGACACCCATAGTTAGAGTTTCCAGTTTATTACCTCTCATGGAAGCTTTGCCAAAATATATCAAAGAGAAAAAAAATAAAACAAGTAAGAAATTAGCTCTGCATGAAGACTCCTATATAGAGCTGAGTCTCCAAACTCCTGTCACATTCCAACCACAGGTGCTACATTGAAACTCAAGAGTATAGATCATCCCAAGTCAGCCAATAATTGCAGATTTAAAGCAACATTAAGCAATCGATATTCCGATTTATCACAACAGCAGCCAAAATATTATGCTAACAATATCAAACCTTGAAAGTAATACAAAGTGAGGGTGAGAAGAGGAAGAAGAGAAAGATAACTGTTCAAAACGAATATGCCAATACATACAAGAGAGGAAGAGGAATAGTATCATAACATACACACGTGAAGTAACTATGAGAGCACACATCACAAAGGAGATGTGTCTTTAAACAAAGCAAACACATAAGTAAGCTAGAACGGCACTTGGTAGAGCAAATATCTCTGCCAGGCTGAACAGTTTACATTTTGCATCCCACTGATAGGCCGGATTTGCATCAGGTCCTGAACCAAAATCGAATCCACTTGTTCTTGTCACCTAGTCAAATCATTCACAAAGTTTATTCATAACCCATCCACAACTTTTTCAAAAATTTTAGCTCCATCTTTCAATGTGATGAATCACTTAAACGACAAAATTCGACGTCGTGACATTGACAGATATGCCTCCGCCCACGTTCAGTATTTGCTTACTCTAACTTTGACCTAAAACCTCAATATCTAATCTGTACACATGTATATAACCAGTACGTGGTGCATGCACCTAGATCAGTTCAAATCTCTACCTCAATCACATTTTCACCTGCCACGAAGTCTGATATTTGACCTCCTGATGCTAAATCCTAATCAGTTCATCTTGGCATCATTATATACAAGTTCAAAACACACCTGGTCACAAGTGTGCTGCACTGACCGGGTCCTCAGTCGAGGTCCTCAGCATCATCCCGTTTCGGCCCTTCAACCTCGATACGGTCAGCTAAGGTGGGCCAGCAGGGGTACATACACATCCACATGCAGCAACTGCACCTGGATGCATACATACCCCTACCCCCAGCCAGTGCGAACGCAGACGACAACAACAACACCACCACCTCCACATCCAGAATCCACAACACCAAACAAACATGTTGGAGCACTCAAACACCCACCTTAATACCCTTCACCACTCACCAACAAAACACACCAGATCATTCACACACACACACACACAACACCAACCAACCACCTACCCTTACACCATACACCACTCAACATACAAAAACACACACTCATGCAAAAACACACACCCTCACCCACTCAAACTCACCATATCATATGTGATATGGTGTCACATACACAAAATAAGAAATAATAGTAACAAAAAAAAACAAAACACAACCAACCTACACTGTTCGACGTGCCTCCATAAACTTCCTCCATATCCAAAATGAGCCTTTCAAGGCAACCTGGGCCACCTTGTCACACATCCTCCTTCTTTCTGTCCCACACACTCCAAGCCGAGCAAGAAATGCAGAAAAGGAATTGCCAATATACCCTCTACACCCCACCTCAAATGGCTGACACGAAACTCGCCAACCCTTCTCCCGGCACTCTGCCTCCAGCTCACTGTACTTTCCTCTCTTCCTCTCATGCACCTCCTCCATGTTCTCTTCCCAAGGTACCGACAACTCCCCTAAGATGACCTGTCTTGTTGCACCTGACCAAATGACAATATATATATCTATGTATCTATATATCTATATATATATCTATATATCTATATATCTATATATATATATATCTATATATCTATATATCTATATATATATATCTATACATGTCTATAGATACATACATATATATATATATATATATATATATATATATATATATATATATATATATATATATAAATAATATACATATATATATATATATATATATATATATATATATATATATATATATATATATATATATATATATATATATATATCTGTGCAGTGTCTGTCTTGTGTTGTCACTGAACTACTTTCTCAAACTTTTGTGAAATCATACCAAACTTCTGGTATGCACATATCTCTCCCGTCGGTATGTCCTTAAGGGTATTTGTTTTGAAAAAAATTCGAATATATATTTTTTTGGGGGGGGGGGAATTTTTTGGGGGAAATTTTTTTTTTTTCAACTTAAGTTTTCAACTTCAATTGTTTATAAAATGTGATATCACGTATATTACAAATACATTTGAATATTGAATATTTTGAATTATTGTTTGAATTATGATTGGTTTAAACCATGACAAAACGGCAACTCGGGTGCAGTCATTTGTCGATATATCTACACGTCTGGGTGGGCAGTGTCTGTGTTGTCACTGAACGACTCCCTTAAACAAACTTTTGTTTCCGTGGTTGTGAAGTGTTTTTAATAACGTTGTGGTGGTTTTGAATCACGTGGTGGTGAGGTATTTTGAATTATGTGGTGGTGAGGTGTTTTTAAATCACATGGTGGTGAGGTGTTTTGAATTACCTGGTGGTGAGGTATTTATAATTACGTGTTGGTGAGGTGTTTTGAATTACGTGGTGGTGTGTTGTTTTTATTACGTGTTTTATGGCTGTGAGGTGTTTTTATTACGTGTTTTATGGCTGTGAGGTGTTTTTATTTCGTGTTTTATGGCTGTGAGGCGTTTTTATTACGTGTTTTATGGCTGTGAGGTGTTTTTATTACGTGTTTTATGGCTGTGAGGTGTTTTTATTGTGTGTTTTATGGCTGTGAGGTGTTTTTATTACGTGTTTTATGGCTGTGAGATGTTTTTATTTCGTGTTTTATGGCTGTGAGGTGTTTTTATTTCGTGTTTTATGGCTGTGAGGTGTTTTCAATTTTGTGGTGGTGAGGTGTTTTTATTACGTGTTTTATGGCTGTGAGGTGTTTTTATTTCGTGTTTTATGGCTGTGAGGTGTTTTTATTCCGTGTTTTATGGCTGTGAGGTGTTTTCAATTTCGTGGTGGTGAGGTGTTTTTATTCCGTGTTTTATGGCTGTGAGGTGTTTTCAATTTCGTGGTGGTGAGGTGTTTTTATTACGTGTTTTATGGCTGTGAGGTGTTTTAAATTACTTGGTGGGGAGGTGTAATCGTCCCAAACTTTCAGTCTGCACCGACCCCTCCCCTATGTATGTGGAGGGGTTCTTTCTTGAAAAAAAAAACATTCAACCTGAATATTCAACCTAAATTGCCTATAAAAATGTAATATCACAAACACAACAAATACATTTGTGCAAAATAATTGTTTGTATTATGATTGGTGTAAATCATGACAACACAGCAACTCAGGTACAGTCATTATCCTCAGCTAAAATAAGCCCGTTCCTCAGTAACGACGCTCGCCTCACCAAGCTAGTATATATATATATATATATATATATATATATATATATATATATATATATATATATATATATATATATATATATATATATATATATATATATATATACATATATATATATATATATATTGTTACGGAACCCAACGTCGGCCTCTGTTCCCCTTACCGAGGGGGGATTAATCCCCTCGTCTTTGACTGACCGACGGGGTCCCTGACGCTGCACAGCTAC